>NC_091340.1:6678863-6736363 GCF_038502225.1 Cherax quadricarinatus | reverse complement strand
TCGCCTGTTCGAAGTCATTTGGCGTCACGATAACATCGGATAGGCTTGTGTTAACCAAATTTTGTGGCTCTCTCATAAAAAATTCGTTTTGATCTTCGACTCTCAGTCTGGTTAGCGGCTTGCTAAAAACTGAGTCATACTGGGACTTGAGTAGCTCACTCATTTCCTTGCTGTCATCTGTGTAGGACCCATCTTGTTTAAGTAGGGGCCCAATACTGGATGTTGTTCTCGACTTTGATTTGGCATAGGAGAAGAAATACTTTGGGTTTCTTTCGATTTCATTTATGGCTTTTAGTTCTTCCCGCGATTCCTGACTCCTATAAGATTCCTTTAGCTTGAGTTCGATGCTTGCTATTTCTCTGACCAGTGTCTCCCTACGCATTTCAGATATATTGACTTCTTTTAGCCGCTCTGTTATTCTTTTCCGTCACCTGTAAAGGGAGCGCCTGTCTCTTTCTATTTTACATCTACTCCTCCTTTTTCTTAGAGGAATAAGCCTTGTGCATACATCGAGTGCCACCAAGTTAATCTGTTCTAGGCATACGTTGGGGTCTGTGTTGCTTAGTATATCTTCCCAGCTTATATCGGTTAGGACTTGGTTTACTTGGTCCCACTTTATGTTTTTGTTATTGAAGTTGAATTTGGTGAATGCTCCCTCCTGGTGTTATTACTGCAACAATATTATTTGCTATATTCCTCCATTTTAGGTGCCTTAAGTTGAAATCCCACAGGAGCAAGATGTTGGGTGCAGGAGCTGGAAGATTTTCCAGACAGTGGTCAATTTTTAACAGCTGTTCCTGGAATTGCTGGGATGTTGCATCCGGAGGCTTGTAGACTACCACAATGACTAGGTTTTGGTTCTCGACCTTTACTGCTAAAACTTCCACTACATCATTTGAGGCATTTAGCAGTTCTGTGCAAACAAGTGACTCTGCAATGTACAGGCCAACCCCCCCCCCTTTTGCTTGTTCACTCTGTCACATCTGTATTTCGTTGTCCAAGTGATCCTTTATGTGGGTCTCAGTGAAAGCTGCGAACATTGCCTTTGCCTCTGCAAGCAGTCCACGGATGAAAGGTATTTTGTTGTTTGTTGCTGGCTTTATACCCTGTGCATTTGCAAAGAAGAATGTTATCGGACTGGTGGTATTGTTGGTATTGGGGGGGGATTTTTTTTACGGCATTAGTATCTGTATCTGTTGGTTTGGAGTGGAGGCCATCGACTGTGGTTCCACTCAAGGAATGACTGGATTTGGTGTACGATTTCTGCCATTTCCTGCCAGTTTTTTTCCTTCCTGGCACTAAAAAACCTCTCCCTCTTGAGTGGCTGTGGCTACCCAGGTTTTCCCATGGCCTGGATGTTTTGTATCTTTTTGTACCCTTTAGATGGTGTGCCTGGCAATTTAAGTTATAGCACAGTCTTTCCTGTACTGAAGAGGTACACATTTCAGGGTGAAAAAGCTTACAGGAAGGGAGTTTGCATTTTCCTGTTGTCATATGGGCATGGCATTTTCTAGGGTGGTCATAGTTGCACGTCCCGTCTGTTTTTCCAGATTTCCCATGTCTGCAGATACCAAGTGCATAGTATGTGCACAGGCTTGGTTTCCGTTTGCCTTGGGTTTCTGTGACTGTATTCCCTGTTGGTGCATGTTTCCCTGTCTTATTCCTATCCTCCCTAGCACCAACAATGGAGCTCCCACCAGTTGTTTTTGGTAATAAATCCTCACTATAGCTAGTGGAATCCTCTTGTTTGCTGTTTCCTTGTTTGCTATTTTTTTGCAATATTGGTTTTATCTTATCTTTGACAACACTTGTTTCCCCACTACGGCTCCTGTCCCCTATGAGGTCATTTATATGTATTCCTTCCTGCATATAATTCCCGACTACCTGGACAAAATCTCCAGCTTCACCATTACTGTCTCCCAGGACAGCACCTCCAGCTTCACCATTACTGTCTCCCAGGACAGCACCTCCAGCTTCACCATTACTGTCTCCCAGGACAGCCCCTCCAGCTTCACCATTACTGTCTCCCAGGACAGCACCTCCAGCTTCACCATTACTGTCTCCCAGGACAGCATCTCCAGCTTCACCATTACTGTCTCCCAGGACAGCACTATCAGCCCCACATTTACTGACTACCATGACATCACCTCCAGCCTTACAGTTTCTGACTACATGGCCAGTATCAAGGGCAGTACCATTCAGCTCAGACTTTTTATGTTCCCATCTGTTGTAGAAAGCTTCCAGGTTGTCTATGAAAGCAGCTTTGATGTTATCCTCTTTTAATACCCTTGTGATTTTAGTCCACAGATTTTCCTCATTTGTTCATACCCAAAAACACTTCCCTGTTTTAATATTGCTTGTAGCTAGTTCTTGGATATCTGCACAAGGGGCGTGACACCAATTTCCACAAAAATGACAATTTATCCATGTGGAAGCCCGTTTGTTTGATTGACTGCAGACTATACAGAGCTTCATAATGATTTGAGTGGTTGATTTACTGTAATTCTACTAGCAACCTCTTGAATACTCTATTAATAACCTCCTTAAATGAAGCTCTAGCTATTTGTATTTCTATTTCTAACTAATTGGACAGCTTACCGTGTACGTTCCTGATTTATATTTATTGTTTGTGTTTGATAAGGGCGCCTACAACCCCATCCGTTTACAGTCTGCTTTATTGTCCAACGAATCCGTTTGAAACCAGTCAAGGGTTCGGACCATCAAGGGTTCGGACCAGTCGAGGGTTCGGACCAGTCGATCTGATCTGATCAGTGGGTCACTTATTTAAAACATACTAGTCGGTGATTTGGGCTAACACATGAAGGATCTACTGGAAATTATCTACCTGAGTAATATGTGATTTGATTGATACAAAAGTATAACTTTCGTGTTGAAGAGCCGGTGATTTCTGGCAGCTCCTACAGTGACGAACGGTCGAGCCTTAGTTTAATATGTTTATTATGCACCCCATACCCATCCTGTGGGCGGTAGTCAAAAGATTACAGAGGTACATAATTGGTCCAGGGACTGGACTCCAAAGTTTTGATAGCTGAGCAAGTTACAGAGGTAATGAACTCACAATTTACAAAGGTAATGAACTCACAATTTACAAAGGTAATGAACTCACAATTTACAAAGGTAATGAACTCACAATTTACAAAGGTAATGAACTCCAGGTAAGTCTGGTCACAATCTTGACAAGTTACAAAGGTATTTACAGATTACAGAGGTACGTAATGGGTCTCAACCCTTGTTTATCAATCGCTGTATCTAGCTTTTCTAGTTTTTTTTCGTCTCCACCACAATAAATGCTATATTATCGCTATAGTTGACTGGTGGAAATTTTGGAGGAAGGACGCTTTTTCTGTAGTAATAATTGCTTCTCGTTTTGCATATTGCGACCGCTGGTAACTACAGGTTATATGAAATTCACAGTATACGTCTGGTATTTCAAGAAAAAAGAAACTAATGAAAGTCACTCCACTCCACTAAGTACCATTATAATACTGGTTAGTTGCTACTACAACACTGTATTCTGCTATTCACTGGTATCACTAGATTATATGCGAGTACACTAGCAGGCCAGAAAGATTATTAAAACAGCTGACCACTGTTGTAAGATTCTGGCGACTTCTGGCACCTGCCTCTATAGGCTTATCACTTCATTTACAAATTCACCTGTTTTCAAATGACACTTTAGCCTTTATCATCTATATACTTGGGAGCCACTGTAGTATACACTATAACACTATGTATACACAATGTTATCAGGGAGACTTTCTTTCCTCTGACAAAGAAAAGTTCTATTATTATTATTTTGCACACGGAACACAGGCCTATGATTCCCCTCTGGCAGTAAACTCTGCTAGGTAGTGCACACTAATTCTCCTTTTTTGACTCAGTATATAATGTTTTCCGCCGAAGGTTGGTTCCAGGCGCTAGAGGGATGTATCGTATAGGATTAATGGCACAAATTAAAGTTCTAGCACGTAAGAGCGACCGTGTAAACACCAGAAAACCCGGAGCACAACGAGGCACGCGGCACTGGATGTGACCTACACCAGGGTGTAGTACTGAACAACACTGAACAACATTCCAGTTCATTTTTTTCATTTTTGCAGGTAAGGGGCACAAACTCAAGCGTCAGGACCTCATTCCTTTCCCCCGAGTGGGCAAGAGGACCCCCGAGGGCTACCTGGGAGACGTCAACTATGGCCAAGAGAGCGACACACCGGCCAGGTCACAACTCTTGCAGTATTTCGCGAATAATTTATTAACACCTCTCAGTTCCATTCTGAAGCAACATGATGAAGGTAAGAATATATATGTATGTATATATATATATATATATATATATATATATATATATATATATATATATATATATATATATATATATATATATATATATATATATGCAATAAGATCACAGTAAACAGGTGATTTCAGAATATGCAAAACAACCACTCTGAAAGAATAGAGAAATTCCAAGCGCTTTCGTGACTACTCACATTATCAAGGAACTATATATATATATATATATATATATATATATATATATATATATATATATATATATATATATATATATATATATATATATATATATATATGTCGTGCCGAATAGGTAAAACTTGCGTTTTTTGGCTTAAATAGCAATGTTCTTCTTGCGGAATAAAGGAATAGAAAATTTGTGTATGCAATAATTTCGCAAAAAACATCATTCTGAGCCTAACGAAAAAAATATATATTTCATTGTGTTTGCTTATTATTAAATTATTGCAAACTTATCTAAAATATATTTAAATGGATTAGGCTAAATTAAATTACGCTTCTTATAATACGGTTAGGTTTTTTAGTACAAAATTATTATTTAGTACATTAACATAAATGAAAAAAAATACATCTTTAAACGTATAAGAGAAAATTTTAGAAAAGACTTAATTTTAAATGAGTTCTTGCTAATTGACCAGTTTTACCTATTCGACACAACACACACACACACACACACACACACACACACACACACACACACACACAAACACACACACAACTCACTCAAGGAGACCTGGACAGGTCCAGCAACTGGCTTCTCGAATTCAACCCTGCCAAATGCAAAGTCATGAAGATCGGGGAAGGGCAAAGAAGACCGCAGACAGATATATATATATATATATATATATATATATATATATATATATATATATATATATATATACAGACTAATAACCTACAAACTGTAGCAAGAATAATATGGATAAAACATAATATATCAGTCAATTTACGTTTTCCTTCATTTTTTATTATAAGCGAAAAGTCGTGAGTACTGTTCTCAGAAGGTAAATTATGCAGTTTACCCATTTTTATGTACACAATACTGATTGTGGGTAGCTTGTGTTGTCTGTGTGTTGCTGGGTTACGTGTGGTTTGTCGGGGAATAGGACAAGCTTTCCTGACGCAGCTGGAGCTTTTGGTCATCTGACCGAGGCCTTCCGCTGGCTTACCCTTCCACCCCTTTAAAAATTAAGGTTATGATTATGATAATTTTTTTTCAATGTTGCTCGCTGATCATTTTTAACTATTTTTAAAAAATCAGGTCAGGGAACGGATGTTACTTGAACCCAGGCAAGTGAGTCTCATAACTCACCGTAGTTTGTTGGGTGGTGTGTTGTTACGATATCTAGATTTAGATAATGATGTTTCCTTTGACAGTTTGCTATAGGCAAACTGGTGTTGCTTCAACATTAGAAACACTAAATGTTGTCTTGGGAGACGATCAGATGCAGATTTTGGTGGCTTGGATAAGATAAGATTTCGTTCGGATTTTTAACCCCGGAGGGTTAGCCACCCAGGATAACCCAAGAAAGTCAGTGGGTCATCGAGGACTGTCTGTCTTATTTCCATTGTGGTCCTCAATCTTGTCCCCCAGGATGCGACCCACACCAGTCGACTAACAACCAGGTACCTATTTGTTGCTAGGTGAATAAGACAACAGGCTTAAGGAAACACGTCAAAGTATTTCCACCCCGCAGGGAATCGAACCCGGGCCCTCTGCGTGTGAAGCGACAGGTTTGCCAACAGGCCACGGAGCCACCATATAGTTTAGCTTGATAAAAACATGGAGGTGATTCAGTTTCTCAGTGAGTCTAACATCCACAGCGCTTGGATAATGTGAGTCATGCCTTCAAAATCAAATTTATACGGGCATAAACAAATGAGAACTAAATTCTAAAATTTAGAGAGGCCTCTTCAGACTGTTAGGCCTCAAGCTGGAACTTGTTTAGGTTATGCCCAAATCAGGGCCTCGGTGGAAGTCAAAATATTACAGAGGCATATAATAAGTCCAGAGACGGAGTGTTGATAACTGAGCGAGTTGTAATCGTAATGAACTATTTTCAAGTTAATGATCTGGTAAGAGTCGTAATGAGTTGTTTATAGACATGAATTCAATCACTGAAATATTAGTGTAGCTTATATATAGTTTTGAATTATTTATATTTTCTTTTATTTTAGCGAGTTAGGATTGAATTTGTACAAATTTACGATATGCAAAGTCGGGGTATTTTTACCAGAATGGCTGGTAATATTCTACTGTGGATACAATCAATACTTTGACATTTCTTCAACATTTGTGAGTTCTCTGAATTTATTAATTTTGTTTTATCATTCCAACGCATAATGACGTTAGATGTGACAATAGTCCATCTGGTAAAGTTTATTGACACACATGCCAGTGAATTTTTGTAGGATTTTTCATAGACGTATTGCTCGTTCCTGCGTGACAGTTTAGTTTAATATGTTTATTATGCACCCCATACCCATCCTGTGGGCGGTAGTCAAAAGATTACAGAGGTACATAATTGGTCCAGGGACTGGACTTCAAAGTTTTGATAGCTGAGCAAGTTACAGAGGTAATGAATTCACAATTTACAAAGGTAATGAACTCACAATTTACAAAGGTAATGAACTCCAGGTAGGTCTAGACAGTGATGGTAGATGGACGGGTATAGCGTCAATCTTCCTCACTCCCAAGCTAATGAAACTCAGTTGAAGTTCTTTTCCAAGCTTTGTTCTCAAACTGCAGCTTAACAACCCAAGGTTTTAATCTACTTCCTCCTGGTAGACACATGTTAGCCAACTCATCAATTTTATCATGCATTTAAAGCCAATACGAGAGGAAATCCACAAGAGAATGCTACTGTGACTCCACTGTCTATTTCTAACATACTTGTATCTGGCTTTTGACACGATCATGCAGCAAGTGACACTCAAGGAATGAAGAGCATTTATGTATGTTAGAGAATCACTTATAATTAGATACTTGGACACATTTGAGTGCAAGAAGATGTTGATATGTTCACCAGAGCCATCACTTTGTATAACAACAGCGGCACTACTGGCTGATGAACACACCCATTACACATGACTGGGGCGTCAGTACAACTTAAGGTATCATGCTTGGTTTAAAGATTAAGCTGTTCTTGTGAGCTGCTAAGTTTTTTTAGGGGAAAGTCAGGGATTGTGAGTTGGATAGGCTTCTGATTACATCCAGGGAAAACAGGATGATAACTAGCTTAGATCAAGCGCACTTCACCAGTATTAATACATCAGCTTGGAAGTGTTGCTGCTGTTATCATGGCGTCACCAGGCATTACAACATAGGCGTAAATTGAAATTGAGTAAGAGCTCCAGGAATGTTGGGCAATTGATGGTAAAGTTGATGACAGTGGTGAAGCGAGCCTGGTTTGGCCATTGTTCGCCTACACCTTCTCAGAAATATTCTCATCAGCGTCGCTAGTTAATGTGTGTAGTACACAAATAACCTGCACACAGGAAAATGAAAGTTGACGACATTACGGTGGTTTCATTCTCTTATGTGCGGGTTATTTATGCGTTATTCTAGTTACGATATTGTGCCATTTTATTCTAAGAGTGTAATATAGTGATACCAGCTACTGTTCGTTTGTTGCATTAAATATTGTACCGTGTTTGTAACTGCTTCATATTATATATATTCCAAGTAATTTTATATTCAAGGGACACACACAGAACAAAATAACTTTTCAGTAACATAAGCGTTCTGTTTCCAGAAAGTCAAAACTCTGAGAAGCCAGACGCCTTGCTGTCTATGTTGTGGAAGCAGCAGGTCCGTCAGATCACTGGTAGAAGCAACAGTGATCATCACAGCCTTAGCACTGCACACTCCAGCAACACGCACAGCCTGCAACCCCATCCAAACATGCAGCTGCAGCAGCTAAGATCATACACTTCATTAGAACAGTCGGTTCTTAATAAACTGCTTCTTCGCCTCCTCCTCCCGCAGCTGGAGGCGCAGAATCCTGCCGAAGTGGAGGCTTAGGGTGAGGAGCGTCGCCTCTAGGTACGAGACACGGTGTGCAACCTGCCATGTTCGTGCTGATACCAGGCACATTCACCTTTACATTGATGACAGGAAGATAACATTCACATACATTGCTCAATAAGATAATAGAATGAGAATCCCTGGTTAATATGATTATTAGCAAATAAACTGAAGTTCATATCACGAAAAAAATCAGGAGCTGCTACACCTGAATTTTGGGTATATATATATATATATATATATATATATATATATATATATATATATATATATATATATATATATATATATATATATATATATAAATTTGTAGATGCAGAACAGAATGACTAAAAAAGTTATCTATATACATTTATTATTATTATTATAACCACAAACAAGCGCTAAACCCCGCAAGGGTAATATCTATTATTATATATATAAATTTTGGAGGGACAATATTACTATCAGTGTCTTTCGTGAGTATACCTGGGTATACCTAGAGAGGCTTCCGGGGGTCAACGCCCCCGCGGCCCGGTCCGAGACCAGGCCTCGTGGTGCAGTTATGACTAAAAGATGTAATCATGTTATGTGGATCCGGTTTTGTATTGATTACTATTGCATGTTCAATAAACTGAAGGAAGTTGTTGAAATATAATTTTGATGTTATTAACTACTGCTTTGTTAATGTTCACACATACTCGAAGATAAGTCATGCAAATTGAATAAGAATATATATATATATATATATATATATATATATATATATATATATATATATATATATATATATATATATATATATATATATATATTATAGTAGGCGATAGAGGCTAGATTTTTTTTTTCATCTTACTGTTTCGGTAACAAATCGATCACCATCATCAGAATTTACGTTCGGGACATGCCATAAAATGTCCGAATTAAAATAACTCAACGACAATAAGATAAAATACGAGCAAAATATGAAAAGAAATATTAAAATTAAAAAGATCCAGTTGATCGACAGGAGAGAAAAAAAGACATATTGTATTATTTATATTAATAACAAGGCTATAAACCAACACGGGTTCAACGGGTTATAATATAACTCCCATGTGAGGTCATATTATATACAAGGAAACAAGTGCTAAACCTGTATGGTTATAGAACCTGCAAGGACATGAAAGGTTGGATGAAGATTTGTTATTACCCTTAAGATGTCACCGTCATTTCAGATTTTGCCACCGAAGTGGCTAGTTTATTGTGCACCCCATATCCATCCTGTGGACGGTAGCGCGAGAGCATATGGATACACAAAAGGCCTAGGAACTAGGCCCCAAAGGGTTAACAGGAATACATATTGATTTATATCTACATATCTATAGTTCACTTATCTGTTACAAGCAAATTTAGGAAATTTGCTTAGTATATCTGGTATCTTATTTTCATTAATAAGATATCTTGACATGTCACATAGGTTATTATACTGTCTGTCTCTATATTCCTCAATGAGTGGACAATTAAGCACATAGTGTTCAAGAGAGTGACCATATGCCTGATCACATAATTTACATTTAGTTTGATCATCATCTGTGTGTCTCCCAAACTGCCAGAAGTACTTGTAACCAAGCCTAAGCCTGGCCACTACAACATCAGTCAGTCTGTTCACATTGCAAGTTGCTCCATAAACATACGTATCTACGTTCATGTTATCATAGTGGGTTATAGATCTACTCAGGCTTCTAACTGCATTCCTATAACAATCATTTTCATTATTTACTTCTCTCCTAATATTATTCCTAATGCTAGACACAGTTATACCAAAGTTATATTCTACATTCTCCTTCTGGGTACTCTTCTTGGCTAACATATCAACTTTATCATGAAGGAGTAATCCAATGTGTGATGGGATCCATAGCAATTGTACATTAATTCCTTTGTCCCTAATTTTTGAGTGTCTATACCTGGCTTCCCCAATGAGCATGTTGTTGGAGTCATTATATGAGTCAAGAGCCTTCAATGA
The DNA here is from genome assembly GCF_038502225.1 of Cherax quadricarinatus. Lineage (NCBI taxonomy): Eukaryota > Metazoa > Arthropoda > Malacostraca > Decapoda > Parastacidae > Cherax > Cherax quadricarinatus. The sequence continues at coordinate 6,726,017 of NC_091340.1, read as the reverse complement.
TGACATAGAATCAGTAATGATGACAGAGTCAAGCTCAGTGTCATAGGTTAGCTTTAGCGCCATTAGGATTGCAAACAATTCAGTTTGCAGTGTAGACGCCCAGTTGTTAATTCTTATGCTTAACTCAACAAATTTATTATCGTTCTTAACTAGGGAGGTGGCAACAAGAGCAGATGCAGCTCTGCCAGAAGACTCCTGTTTAGATCCATCAGTGTATATAACTTGTGATAACTTATTACTACCAGCTAGGTGAGAAATTTCTTCTTGAGCAGTTGCTCTAACAAGAGATTTAAGGAAGGGATTACTAGCAATGAGCTTCTTGGGAGGGACTTGTAGGTATGTGATATTAAATGAACACATCTTCCATGGAGGGGTGAAATGCTCTTGTTGCCTACAGTGATACAGTTCATGCAGGTTATAAAACTTAATGCAATTGCACGTTTTCACAATCCATTTAGATCTGTGTGTATTTACCTCTAGACACTTGGTAAGATTCACTGTGACAGTGTCTGGTTCGTTTCTCAACATTCTAATACCGAGTACAGTGTTAATTTCAACAATCCTATCACTGATACTAGAAATACCAAGCTCCTTCCTTGAGGCAACGAGAGAAGAGATGAGAGAGAGATGGAGCCTATATATACGTACTGGCTCCGTCTCTCTTCTTCTGTTCAAAAGACAGTCAAGTTTGTCATCGAATCTTCCACCTATACTACTAAAATTGAACTTTCAAGTATTCTAAAGCATACTGAACAATGCTCTCAAGATCCTCGACATCGATACATGTTAACACGTCTCATGACAGTTCCTCTCCAAAGATTTAAACGTCTTGAAAATGGAACTGTACTCTCCAAGAACACTTACACTGTAATAAAACGCCACAACTCCAAGTAACCACCAAGCCATTATGAAATGACCAATCAACGATGAGCACCTCCCTTGTCGCCTGCAGCCACCAATCACCATCAAGACGCAGTAATCTTCCATCCAGCAAGATGCAGTCAGCACCTGCAGAGTTCCTGTTGTCTTCTACATCGTCTTCGTCAGTGTTTATCCAGGCTTAGCAGTTGGATCTAGTCCTGACTCTTCTCTCTTCGACTCAAGACATTCCTCTCACCGTCTATTCTTCGCACTGTCCCCACTTGCCCCGCGCCCCTCGTAGGTCCTTACCTGTGAGTCCTCTGATCTGATCTGATCTCTTCTGTTAGTGTGACTTTGTAAATGGTTCAAGTTGGACCCAAACGTCGTCTTAAGCTCCTCTCTCATGTGTGCGGGTTATTTGTGTATTTTTTGGTGTCAATATTGCCGTCATTAATGGGCTACAGGAGAGAGAAACTGATACAAGTGCTGGAAATATAAATAAAAATTATAAGATTAATTACTATGATCAAGACTGCTACTGTAGTGGTAAATAATTTCTCTCTCTCTCTCTCTCTCTCTCTCTCTCTCTCTCTCTCTCTCTCTCTCTCTCTCTCACAATGTATGCAGTACCAGTATGGAATCAACACGGTGTCAAGCACACCAAAAAATTAGAAAGTGTAAAGGTTTGCAACAAGACTAGTCCAAGAGCTGAGGGGTTTGTCCTACGAGAAGTTAAGGGAACTCAACCTGACAACACTAGAGGGCAGGAGGTATAGGGAAGGACATGATAACGACGTATAAAATACTGAAAGGATTTGACAAAGGGGATAGGGACAGAATGTTTCAGAGATGGCAAAAAGCAACAAGGGGATACAACCGGAAGTTGAAAACTCAGATCAGTCAAAGGGATGTTAGGAAGTATTTCTTTAGTCACAGAGTTGTCAAGAAGTGTAACAATCTGGAGAGTGATGAAGCGGAGGCAGGATCCATACATAGCTTTAAGAAGAGGTTCAATAATAATAATAATAATTTTATTATTATAATCAAAAAGAAGCGCTAAAATAATAATAATGATATCTTTATTTCTACAAGTACATGTCCAAGCTGACATCAATGACATACTACTATACAGAAAGCCACTTGTTATGCAGAGCATATCGGGCAAATTAGGTCAGTTTTGTCCCAGAATGAAACCCACATCAGTCGACTAACACCCAGGTACTCATTTTATACTGATGGGTTAACAGGGACAGCAGGTGTCATATGGAAACGTCCTAATGTTTTCCAGCCGTACCGGAGATTCGAACTCCGGACCTCAGTGTGTGAGCTGGTAATCGAGCTACGGGACAATAAAGCTCATGGAGAAGGGAGAGAATGGACCTAGTAGCTACCATCAAAGAGCCAGGGCCAGGAGCTGTGACTCACCCCTGCAACCACAAATAGGTAAGTACACACACTTAAGGGGAAAGTGGTAGAACACTTGTGGTACAAAAACTAATAATCAGCATGGGTTTAGGGGGTGGCAGATCTTATCTTACCAACTTGTTGGAGTTCTGTGACAAAGTAACAGATGTGCAACAAAACAGAGAGAGAGAGAGAGAGAGAGAGAAGGGGTGGCCAGACTACATTTTTTTAGACTACAAGGTGTTTGATACTGTACCCCGGGACAAGAGGCTGGACCAAAAATTGGAGATTCAGGCAAAATTAACATGGAACGCACTCTAGTGGGTCTAAGATTATCTTAGGTGAGGGAAACAAAGAATAACTATCAGGAGAGACGTCACAATGGGGAAGAGTAACTGGTGAGGTTCCGCAAGGATCAGTATTAGGACCAGTACTGTTTCTGATTTGTGTGAATGACATTCCACATGAGATTGAGTGAGACGTATCCCTGCTTGCAAATGGTGCAAAACTGAAAAGGACAATAGATAGATGAAGACATGGAAAGGCTCCAAACGGATCGGGACAAATTGCATTAGTGGTCAGATAAGTGGTTGCTTGAATTCAACCTCAGTAAATGCTAAGTCATGAAGATTGGGGAAGGAACAAGAAGACTGGAAATGGGGTACAGGCTAGAGGGACAAAGGCTGTAGAATTCAGAGAGAAAGACCTTGGGGTGAGCATTGTGCCCAATATATCACCAGAGGCACGCATCAACTGAATAACCTCTGCAGCCAACGTTCATCTGGTATATCTAAGAAAAGTCTTCAGGAATCTCAAGAAAGAGTTATTCTGGGCAATTTATACAACATACGTCAGATCCATTTTAGAGTATGCAGCACCAGTTCGGAAACTGCACCTGAAAAAGAAAGGCATGAAACTGGAGAAACTGCAGAAGTATGCAACAAGGATTGTTCCTGAGCTAAGGGGCAGGAATTATTGGGAGAGACTAACAGAAGTGTACTTAAAAGACACTGGAGAACAGAAGAATCGGATGAGACGTAACGACATAGAAAAATTCCTTCAAACACATACACACACACACACACACACACATATACATGTACGTTTACTGTGATGTACTGGGAGGCTGCAGTACAAACACGCACATGCACACTCATGCATATACACGCACGCCTTTGCACACACGCATACACACAATTATAATGAGAGGAAACTCAATACGTAAATTTTATTTTTGCATTAACACAGCGGCCGATTCCCACCAAGGTAGGGAGGCCCAAAAAAGAAAAACTTTCGTCATTCACTCCAGCATTGTCTTGCCAGAAGGGTGCTTTACACTACAGTTATAAAACTGCAACATTAACACCCCTCCTTCAGAGTGCAGACACTGTACTTCCCATCTCCAGGACTCAAGTCTGGCCTGCCGGTTTCCCTGAATCCCTTCATAAATATTACTTTACTCACACTCCAACAGCATGTCAAGTTTTAAAAACCATTTGTCTTCATTCAGTCCTATCAAATACACTCACGCATGCTTGCTGGAAGTTCAAGCCCCTCACACACAAAACTTCCTTTACCCCCCCCCTCCAACCTTTCCTTAGCCAACCCCTACCCCACCTTCCTTGCATTACAGATTTATACACTCTCGAAATCATTCCATTTCATTCCATTCTTTCTACATGTCCGAACCACCTCAGCAACCCCTCCTCAGCCATCTCAATAATAGTTTTGGTAATCCCGCATCTCCTCCTAATTTCCAAACTACGAATTCTCTTTATTATATTCACACCACACATTGCCCTCAGACATGATATCTCCACTGCCTCCAGCCTTCTCCTTGTTGCAACATTCACCACCCATGCTTCACACCCATATAGGAGTGTTGGTATAACTACTCTCATACACTCCCCCTTTGCTTCCACTAACAAAGTTCTTTGTCCCTACAGACACCTTAGTGCACCACTCACCCTTTTCCCCTCATCAATTCTGTGATTCACCTCATCCTTCATAGACCCATCTGCTGACACATCCACTCCTAAATATTTGAATACATTCACCTCCTCCATACTCTCCCACTCCAATTTGATATTCAATCTTTTGTCACCTTATCTTTTTATCCTCATCGTCTTACTCTTTCCTATATTCACTTATAATTTTCTTCTTTTACATACACTAACAAATTCATCCACCAACCTCTGCAACTTCTATAACGCGATTATTTGGTGTTCTGGTAGCGGGTAGTAAATGGTACATCTTCGGAGGCTTCTTAGCTTATTGTTAAGTCGTAGTGGGTACACAGGCTTGTGTGTTGTGCCCATGGCCCGGGAGGGCCATCCCACGAGAGAGAGCTACTAGTATGCCTTGTGTCTTCCTGCTAGGCCGCTGTGTGAGTGAGGGAGAGGCAAGGGCAGGCAGGCTGAAGTGGCAATGCCTATAGGTGGCAGCACCAGCATGGCGCGAAATATGAACTAAGCTGACAAACAGCATGGGCTGTCTGTGCAGACAGTACAGGCTGTCTACATACGCTCGGCCACCTACCGCACGTCGTCCCGACGCGATAATACTAGTGGTAAAAGAAACTCGGTCTCTCTCTCGTAGGAACAGGGCACAAAACAAAATAAAAACATATGGACATGGAAAAAAAACTTCCTACAGGGAGGGAAGAAAAAAACATGTGGGGTGTGCTAAACATCGTGGTCAAAGGCAGTGAGCGTCGATGGGCATCACTGCACGCCTTCCTGCGTCTGGACAGATACTGCAACACGGGAGACATTGCTGCGGCTCAGCTGTGACGTAACAGGGTACGGTCTCCTCTGGAATGGTAAAGCAGTCATCGTAGGAGTCGCTGCAGGTTTTCACTCAACCTGGGGCACGACATGCTGGTGCCCTCGAGTGAGGCGTCGACAAAACTCGGCAACTGGGCAGGACTTCTGGCAAGCAACTCAGGACACTTCTCGACTGGTACTGTCGCTGGGCTGTCACTGCCGGCGAGCGTGGAGCGAGTTGTGGGGCGAGTCGTGGCAGAGACGACTGGGCGAAACATCTGGGAGTCGTAACATCATACACCAGACTGCAGTGAGAGAGCTAGCAGTCAAAGTGACATCATCTTTGTGCAGGCTGCTCACTGAAGCTTGTGACACGAGGCTGACACAGCGCCTGCTGACAGGGCTAACTGTGGCTTGGTGAGTATCATTCTCTCAGCAGTTGGAGTTATAGCAGAGGTTAGTCTAAGCGTCCCCAGACTTGTTTCTCTACATATAACTGCACTCTGACGGTCTGGAGGTGAAGTGAAACAAATCTCGATGGGAATCGTAGCAGGTACGATTCTGCAGAACATCACGAGCGACGAGCATAAAAGCTTTCTGTACAAGAGGGCTCGGTCACTCGGGGCTGTCTGATAGCTGTCAAACACACTGGTCACACGGGTGACTTAGCACAGTGGTGCTACTCAGGTCTGGCTCAGACCTCACTGGACACATGGAAACTTTAAACACCAGCAGTACATGCGGTACAACATGGCTTAAACTAGCTAATGATGCTTTTCTGTGCATAAAACTGACTAAGACATATTAAAATGTGAGAACACTGACTGAGAGGAATTAATTAACACGACATATATCTTCTCTCAATCTTCTCGACAATACTGAAATAATTACTGAACACTCGATGGTGACATGTGATGTCAGGCGTGATGACGTCAGCAGCACTGTGACATCAGCAGACATCTCGAGGTGACGTCAGGCAGACATCGTGAGGTGACGTCAGCAGACATTGTGACGTCATGAAGTCGGGCAGCATCGTGGGTGACGTCAATGTGATGCGGGCAGCAGACCACAGCATGAGGCCTGGGACATATGGCTCGGTAACTCACGTGGTTTGTAGATCCACGTGACATCGCCCACACCCATGTGGCGTCGTGATCTACATGGCATGCTGGTCTACATGGCATGCTGGTCTACATGGCATGCTGATCCACGTAGCTTCGAGTGGCCTCGGGCACTCGGATACACAGCTCTGGCAATGAATCACACGAAAAACAGCAGAAAACACAGCAGAGGGAGTGGGCAGTGGTGAGTGGTGTATGGTAGACGGGTGAGCGTGAGTAGGGCGAGCATGGGCAAGGTGAGGAACGGCCACTTCCTCCTCCCACAAACACATGGAGAAGCTCACACCGGACGCAGAAATCGCCACAAAACTCACCTCTGGCTTGCTGAAACAGCTGTGCTGAGCTGAACAACAACAGCTACATACAAGTGACGCTAAACACGTGACTTGAGAAACAGCGTGGAGTCACTTACAATTCTCGGAGAATTTCGGCAAATTTCGGCCTGGATCCTGCTTGTACCTGTGTCTGGATGCTCAAACGTGCAGACACGACATCAGGATAACTCGTTGAGAGACGGATGTTTGTTGTGTAGGGGGATGAAGTGAACAACTTCATTCCTTCCTTCCTCTCTCTGGGCAAACACACTGCTGCGACCACCGCTTTCCACCATTTATAAAAGGATTATTTGGTAGAGCTGAAAGCGGGGTTCAAATGATAAATTTCTTCGGAGGCTTCTTTGTTTATTGTTAAGTTGTGGTGGGTACACAGGCTTGTGTGTTGTGCCCATGGCCCGGGAGGGCCATCCCAGGAGAGAGAGCTAGGAGTAGGCCCTGTGTCTTCCTGTTAGGCCGCTGTGTGAGTGAGGGCGAGGCAAGGGCAGGCAGGCTGAAGTGGCAACGCCTATAGGTGGCAGCACCAGCATGGCGCGAAATATGAACTAAGCTGGCAAACAGCATGGGCTGTCTGTGCAGACAGTACAGGCTGTCTACACTTCTTTTCAGAATCTCCCAAAAACACAGTGTCTTCAGCAAAGAGGAACTGTGACAACTTCCACTTTGTGTCAGATCCTTTATATTTTAACCCCACACCTCTTGCCAGGACCCTCGCATTCACTTCTCTTATAACCCCATCTATAAATATATTGAACAACCACGGTGACATCACACATCCTTGTCTAAGGCCTACTTTTACAGGGAAATAATCTCCCTCTCTCCTACATACTCTAACCTGAGCCTCACTATACTCGTAAAAACTCTTCACTGCTTTCAGTAACCTACCTCCTATTCTATACACCTACATTTGTCACATTGTCCCCCTATCCACCCTGTCATATGCCTTTTCCAGATCCATAAATGCCACAAAAACCTCTTTACCCTTATCTAAATACTGTTCACCTACATGTTTTACTGTAAACACTTGGTCTACACACCCCCTACCCTTCCTAAAGCCTCCTTGTTCATCTGCTGTCCTACTCTCCATTTTACTCTTAATTCTTTCAACAAAGACTCTACCTTACGCTTTACCAGGTATACTCAACAGACTTATTCCCCTATAATTTTTGCACTCTCTTAAATATTCTTAATTAATGTATTCACAAAACAGTGCAAAACCTAAATTGTTATGCTTTTTGGAAAGCGCTAAACCCACAAGGGGTAGAGCGTTTGGCAGAGACGACAGAGACCGAGGGGATGGTAAAACAAGTGTTGAGAACATTGACACTATACCTAAGGGTCCTTTAGCTCGAATCCAGAAACTGGAAACTTAAAATAAACACCACTTATTGCATTAAAGGTGAAGCTCTTAACCCACATTATTGATAATATCCTGGGAAGTGCTAAACCCACAGGGATTATACAGCACCTGTGAGGGAAAGGGGTGGAAGGTATTCAGGTTTAATTCAGGGAACTGGAGCACAGATCCAATTCCCTAGATCAAGAGCCCCACACTAGCATCAAGAAACCTCCTATGAGGGGCTCTTAACCCACAGGGGTCACATGCCTGGTGAATGAGAGCTAATTAGGTTTAGTTGGAAGAAATAAATACCAGCTTCTCTTTCTTATGGGCAGATGTAGTGTTCTTTCTTTCTTTCAACACACCGGCCGTATCCCACCGAGGTGGGGTGGCCCAAAAGGAAAAACAAAAGTTTCTCCTTTTACATTTAGTAATATATACAGGAGAAGAGGTTACTAGCCCCTTGCTCCCGGCATTTTAGTTGCCTCTTACAACACGCATGGCTTACGGAGGAAGAATTCTGTTCCACTTCCCCATGGAGGTAAGAGGAAATAAACAAGAACTAGGAAGAAAATAGAAGAAAACCCAGATGGGTGTATATATATATATATGTTTGTACATGTATGTGTAGTGTGACGTAAGTGTAAGTAGAAGTAGGAAAACGTACCTGAATGGTCTCACGTTAAGAGACCGTACAATAAGTGTCAGGGGCCCGAGACTATTCAACTGCCTCCCAGCATACATAAGGGGGATTACCAACAGACCCCTGGCAGTCTTCAAGCTGGCACTGGACAAGCACCTAAAGTCGGTTCCTGACCAGCCGGGCTATGGCTCGTACGTTGGTTTGCGTGCAGCCAGCAGTAACAGCCTGGTTGATCAGGCTCTGATCCACCAGGAGGCCTGGTCACAGACCGGGCCACGGGGGCGTTGACCCCCTGAACTCTCTCCAGGTAAACTCCAGAAAAAAAAAACACCAGCAATCCTACCATCATGTAAAACAATTACAGGCTTCTGTTTTAGATGTAGTGTTAATATTATATAATAATAAGCATTTGACTACTATATTTAAAAAGGGGTAAAAGTTTATAAAAGTATTTCTTCTTTTTTGGGTCACCCTGCCTAGGTGGGAGGTGGCCAGGTTTTTTTTTAAAAAAAAAAAAAAAAAAAAAAAAAAAAAAAAAAAAAAAAAAAGAGATAAATTAAGCATTTGTTCATCACTCCTACTGGAAGCACTAAATTAATTTCTCACACTTTGCATTCTTCATTCTATTGTTTTTTCTTAAATTTTATGTCACATCATTTAGCCACTACCACGAATAGTGAAAAATAAAAGACAGTCTCATTCCATCACTTATATTTCAATTTCTTCGTACCTTCACTGAACATATTAACAAATGTTAGGACAAAATTTACTTGTGTCAAACTACTAAATATTAAAATTCAAGCTATATTATCTTTCTATATGAATAACTAATGTGTAATGAACATTTGTCAATGCTCAATAATTACCCACATAGAGAGAGAAACTCAATAGATTAAGTGATCTGTATATTTTGACCCCCTTCTGGGATCCTCTTCAGCTGAAGAGGACCCCCAGAAGGGGGTCAAAATATACAGATCAATTATTCTCCCAAGTTTCTGTCTCCATGTAGGTTATTGCTGAACATTTATCTATATATTACTCTCCTCCAATACATAGGTTTTTAGACTGTACAGTTGTACCCTATTAACTCTCATTACTTATAAATACTAATGGTTAAAATATACATTTATTCCCTTTTCCATTACATTTTTCACAGACATTATATTAATGTAATTTTACTTCATCTGACAATTGTCTTAAAATATTAAGCAGGTGTGTTCACACGTCAAATATTTTTACTGTGAAAATAACACTTTAAAAAATGAATTTATTTAGCAAAAATTTTAGATACATTGTTGCAATGATGGAAAAACAGCACCAGGGTTACTGAAAACATGACATTAAAAAAATATTTGTCAGTATTGAATATAGGACAAAAATCTGCAACAATGAAATGTGCACATGACAGTTCAGTTTGCAAATTAATAATTGTTAGATAATGTCCAAGAAGACATCGTAAGAACTATGGGAAGCCAGAAAGTTTCAATTAACTTTTTTTCATCAGCTTGTTGATGGTTTAATTACAAGGAATAATTAATTAATACCGTTTGGTACACATGTGCTGGAATTACAAAAAAAAAAAAAAAAAAGTTTATGCCAACTTGCTGAGCACCCAATACACATATATTTTTAATTATACAAAAAGTCCGTGAAATTATTCTCTAAAAAAATATACATTCCAAAAAAATTATTTCGTATTAATATTAAATTTAACATGTACTATATTTTTGTCATATAAGATTCACTTTTACATTACATACACACTAATTTTGGGGCCATTTTTTAAATAAAAACTTTGGTGTGATCTGTCACACATGTACTCACCTACTACTACAAATACTTACACTGTGTCTGATGCAGTGTGTTGTAAGGGACTCAAAAATTTTGCAAACAAAACATTGTCTTATATAATACAAAATACAGTACAGTGCTTCGATAAAACGTACCAGCCGATATGCATTTTGCTGCTCTGCATAATTGATCCACCTGCCGCTGTTCGTTACTGGATATCATTTTAAAGAGGCATCATTAACTTGAGACTTAGTAGAAAGTATGATATCAGATCTAAACCAAACACTTGTTGTAGCTGTCTGGAGGTATGAGGGAACACATTAATAATTTCCAACTATTTGATGCTGTGGAAGATCAAAGCCAACAGGTGCTTGATTTTTTCAAGAAATGAAAATTAGAACCAGCTTAGGGATTGCATGAAAGGATAACTCACAACCAAAAAGACTTAAGATAGCTAAATGTCAAAAGAAACTAAACACATTGTATATATACTGTAAATCACAGATAAATGCTTCTGGAAACAGGAAAACAAAGTTACAATTATAGATAGACAGGTAGACAGATGCATTTTTAACACACCAGCCATCTTCCACCAAGGCAATGTGACCCAGAAAAGAAGCTAAGGTTTTTCTTCCTTTTACATTTAATAATTTATACAAGAGAAGGGGTTACTAGTCCCTTGCTACTGGCATTTTGGTCGCCTCTTACAACATACATGGCTTATGGAGGATACTTCCCCACTTCCCCTTGGAGTATATTTTATTTTTTTGGAACATGTCAACTGTTTCCCAAAGAGGTAGAGTGACCCAAAAAGAAAGAAAAACCCAAAAAGAAAGAAATAACTTTCATCATCATTCAACACTTTCACCATCACTCATACAAAATCACTGTCTTTGTAGAGGTGCTCAGATACGACAGTTTAGAAGTCCCTCCCAACTGCCAATATCCCAAACCCCTCCTTTAAAGTGTAGGAGTATATATATACAGTGGACCCCCGCCTTACGATATTAATCCGTTCCTGAGAGCTCATCGTAAGCCGAAATTATCGTTAGCCGAATTAATTTTCCCCATAAGAAATAATGGAAATCAAATTAATTCGTTCCTGACACCCCAAAGTATGAAAAAAAAAATTTTTTTACCACATGAAATATTAATTTTAATACACACAAACTGAAGAAGACATGCACAATTACTACTCTAATAAGAATAGAATACATGACACTTACCTTTATTGAAGATCTGGTGATGACTGATGGGATGGGAGGAGGGGAGAGTATGGAAGTTATTGTTAGAAGGGGAATCCCCTTCCATTAGGACTTGAGGTAGCAAGTCCTTTTCCGGGGTTACTTCCCTTCTTCTTTTAATACCACTAGGACCAGCTGGAGAGTTACTGGACCTCTGTCGCACAACAAATCTGTCCATAGAGCTCTGTACCTCCTGTTCCTTTAAGACTTTCCTAAAATGGGCCATAACATTGTCATTGTACAGGTTGCCAACATGGCTTGCAGTAGCTGTGTCAGGGTGATTTTCATCCGTAAAGGTTTGCAGTTCAATCCACTTTGCACACATTTCCTTAATCTTTTTTTTCAATTTCATACTAATTCTCACCCTTTTACCACAGGGATGGCACTAGAAGCTTTCTTGGGGTCCATGGTGACTTATTTTGCTTTTTTTTTTTTGTTTTGTTTTTAACAAGTCGGCCGTCTCCTACCGAGGCAGGGTGACCCAAAAAGAAAGAAAATCCCCAAAAAGAAAATACTTTCATCATTCAACACTTTCACCTCACTCGCACATAATCACTGTTTTTGCAGGGGTGCTCAGAACACAACAGTTTAGAAGCATATACGTATAAAGAGACACAACATATCCCTCCAAACTGCTAATATCCCGAAACCCCTCCTTTAGAGTGCAGGCACTGTACTTCCCATTTCCAGGACTCAAGTCCAGCTATGTAAAAATAACCGGTTTCCCTGAATCCCTTTACTAAATATTACCCTGCTCACACTCCAACAGATCGTCAGGTCCCAAATACCATTCGTCTCCATTCACTCCTATCGAACACGCTCATGCACGCCTGTTGGAAGTCCAAGCCCCTTGCCCACAAAACCTCCCTTACCCCCTTCCTTCCAACCTTTTTGAGGACAACCCCTACCCCGCCTTCTTTCCCCCACAGATTTAAATGCTCTCCATGTCATTCTACTTTGATCCATTCTCTCTAAATGACCAAACCACCTCAACAACCCCTCTTCAGCCCTCTGACTAATACTTTTATTAACTCCACACCTCCTAATTTCCACACTCCGAATTTTCTGCATAATATTTACACCACACATTGCCCTTAGACAGGACATCTCCACTGCCTCCAACAGCCTCCTCGCTGCTGCATTCACAACCCAAGCTTCACACCCATATAAGAGTGTTGGTACTACTATACTTTCATACATTCCCTTCTTTGCCTCCATAGATAATGTTTTTTGTCTCCACATATACCTCAACGCACCGCTCACCTTTTTTCCCTCATCAATTCTATGATTAACCTCATCCTTCATAAATCCATCCACCAACACGTCAACTCCCAAGTATCTGAAAACATTCACTTATTAAATACTCCTCCTCCCCAATTTGATATCCAATTTTTCTTTATCTAAATCATTTGATACCCTCATCACCTTACTCTTTTCTATGTTCACTTTCAACTTTCTACCTTTACACACACTCCCAAACTCATCCACTAACCTTTGCAATTTTTCTTAGAATCTCCCATAAGCACAGTATCATCAGCAAAAAGCAACTGTGTCAATTCCCATTTTGTATTTGAATCCCCATAATTTAATCCCACCCCTCTCTCGAACACCCTAGCATTTACTTCTTTTACAACCTGTTACTTCACTCCATTATATACAAAAATAGAAGGCCTGGTTAAAATAAGTTCTGTAATAATATATCGCGAACCACTTTATTACTAGCTAGATAAAGCAGGTTCGACTATATATTATTATCGAGTACGGTATGAATCATCAACAGTACTCTCATTGTATTATATTGTATTATATTATATCTTTCCCCATGATTATTATAATTATAATATTATATTATATTATTATTAGGTTAGGCATTCCGAATGTGTAACCACTACTGTAGTGACCAATTGGTGGTTCTAGAATTGACGCCACGCGTCGCCTTCTGGCCGAGCTGAAGTCATACTATGAAGTAGTTGAGTGAGTCAGTCAGCTCCTAGCTCTGACTCGGTACGGGTCTTCAACCCAAAGCTCCTAGCTTAAACTAAAACTTTATACCAAGTCTATTGTCTTGCCTTTGCCATTAGTTACCTGAAGTCTGGTAATTCATGTCACTTATGAAAGATAACTATTTCGTTACCCTAGACCTTTCTAAAAGAGTTAAATGGTGAGATTAATAGATTATTAATTGAAATTATTGTATCATACTCTGTTAATGAGAATTTGAACGTAAGATTGGGTTCCTTGCTGTATAGTATTTCATTTATAATTGCTTGTGGTTATTTTAATTCACTAACCAAATACCAATGAAGCTAAATGATTGGTAATAAAACAAAACTAACAAAAAATTGGAGTTATTTGTGCCCCTATTGTTACGGTGAAGATTAAGTCGTAACAAATGGGGGCCTGTCTATAAATATATTAAACAACCATGGTGACATTACACATCCCTGTCTAAGACCTACTTTTACCGGGAAGTAGTCTCCCTCTCTTCTACACACCCTAACCTGAGCCTCACTATCCTCATAAAAACTCTTTACAGCATTTAGTAACTTACCACCTATTCCATATACTTGCAACATCTGCCACATTGCTCCTCTATCCACTCTATCATATGCCTTTTCTAAATCCATAAATGCAATAAAAACTTCCCTACCTTTATCTAAATACTGTTCACATATATGCTTCAGTGTAAACACTTGATCTACACATCCCCTACCCACTCTGAAACCTCCTTGCTCATCCGCAATCCTACATTCTGTCTTACCTCTAATTCTTTCAATTATAACCCTATCGTACACTTTTCCTGGTATACTCAGTAAACTTATTCCTCTATAATTTTTACAATCTCTTCTGTCCCCCTTCCCTTTATATAAAGGGACTATACATGCAGTTACAAGCACTAAAAACACTGGGATATGTGAAATGTACCGAATGTATGTGTAGGTGCGACCACACTGGCTGGCTTGTAAACACTGGCGCTGAGGCTACACATGGGATGTGTCCTGGACGAATCACACAAGGCGAGTTTTTTATCGTGAGGCGAGGCAAAATTTTTGTGTTCAAATGCTTCGTATGGTGGATTTAACATAACACGATGCGTTCATAAGGCGGGGGTTCACTGTAATAAATAAATGTGTATGTGTATGTGTTTGTTTTGTGATAGTTTGGATATTTAGAGAGGATGGAGTAAAAAAGGATGACTTGGAGGGAGAATAAATCTGTAGTGGAATGAAGGCAGGGTAGGGGTCGTCCTATGAAAGGTTGGAGGGAGGGGGTAAAGGAGGTTTTGTGTGTGAGGAGCTTGGACATCCAGCAGGAGAGTGTGAGCAACTTAGATAGCAGTGGAGGGAAATGGTTTTTGGGACCTGATGAGCTGTTGGAGTGTGAGTAAGGTAACATTTTGTGAAGGGATTCAGGAAAACCAGTTAGCCGTACTCGACTCCTGGAGGTGGGAAGTACAGTGCCTTCACTCTGAAGGAGTGGAGTGGGAATAATTGCAGTTCAGAGGGGCATCTGAACTGTAGTATCAGAGTGCCTCTGGCAAGACAGTGATGGAGTGAATGATGGTGAAAGTGTTTCTCCTTTTTCGGGTCACCCTACCTTGGTGGGAGACAGCCGGTGTGTTAAAAAAAAATATATATATAGATGAAAAGAGTAATGCAATATATTTTATTTTCACAATATTTATTGAAAAATGTATAAAAAATGCATATTGTAGCACTCGATTTTGTGTTTCACAGTCATGAGAGTTGTATAAATATAAGTAAAGAACGAGGAAAAGCGAATCAGTTGGCACTGACATGATCCCAAAGAAAATATAAAATATGAAGGATAACCTGAAAACGAAATTAATGGTGAAGATATTATAGTGTATAGCAAAACATTATGCACAATGAATGTCCATTGCAAAATTACTACTTCAAGGGTGATGGATTGATTACCTTGTCTCTCCTGGAGTTTGTGGTTGAAGATTTTTTTTTTTTCAATTTCCTTGAACAAGGCAATATATGGCATCATCACTTGTTATCTAGCTGTCTGCCTTAACACAAATGATTTGTCTTGAAAAACTGCAACATTTTTCAGCTCTAAGCATACCATAACGGTTTCTATTAGAGAATTATAATACATCATGATGCAACATTATGTTAAAAACAAGGTATATCAAAACCAAATGAAAGTTCACAATACGTGACTGCAACAATTCACTTAAAACTCGAACTTTAGGAGAGGAACTTTTATGACCACTTTTCAATCCATCCTGGACCACCACTGTCAAGTCACAACTGTCAAGACTGTTCTGGATTTGAAAATGATCCAGGATGAAATGAAAAGTCTTCATAAGGTTCCTCTCCTGAGCAAGTGTTTATGCAACAATCGGTAACCTATGAAAATATTTCACTCACCAAAGAGTGGGCAAAACATTTCCGTAATAGTCAAAAAACATTTCCATACTGAAGTTGCAACAGTCATTCCCTGCCTTTTACACATCATATGTCAGGCTTATCTTGGAGTATGCAGTATCAACAAAGTAACTGCAATTGAAAAAGAATGTTAGGAAACTGGAGAAAGTACAGAAGTACAAAACAAGGTTTGTTCCTGACCTCAGGAGCACGAGCTATGAGAAGCTTACAGAATTGAATCAAATGACTCTGGAGGACAGACAAAACCAGGAGGGACATGATAACAACATACATAATACTCAGAGAATTGATAAGTTAAGACAGGACTAGGCTGACTGAGAAGAGAGAAACAGAAACTTGGAGACACCGCTAAAACTTAAAGACACAGATGAGCACAGGAATGTTAGGAAGTATTTCTACAGTCTCAGAGTGGTTGGGAAGTGGAATGATCTTGGTGAGAAGTTGTAGAGGAAGATTCCATACATAGTGTGTATGTGAATTCTATACAATATCGACAAGATGAAGAATTAGACACATGTGCATCATCTGGGTATCTTTATTTGTAGCTGTGTCAGCATCCAGTGGCTTTATCAGTGCAAGGACATAATGTGAAGACTAGAAGTGTGTATACACAAAAGATGAGGTAATCAGTCCCTTAGCCTGGGAGTAGGTAATGATGCAGATTCAAGACCACAGTACTCATCAACTACTCCAAATCTGAGGGACTGATTACCTCGTCTTTTGTATATACATCTACATTCTTCACATTCTGTCCTTGTAGTATTGATAAAGACACTGGATGGTGAAACATCTACAAATTAAAGATACCCAAATTTTGCACATGTCTAATTCTCCATACATAGTTTTAAGATCAGGTATGATAGGGCCAATGAGGCTAAGAAGGAGTGACTCTGGAGACTGACAAGTTAAGAGGTCAGGCCCAGGATCTGATAATTGACCCCTGCAACCACAAATAGAAGAGTACATCTTTTCTTTTATATATTACATTTTATATTGTGACAAAATTATTATATCTTCCTTATACTAATGCATTATTGTGTTTCACTAGTTAACTGCACAAGTATCCGTATGCTTTGATAGGCCTATCAATTACATGAGATTATTAGGCCCGAGCATCAGTAATAAAATATTGTACATAAACTTTACCAATACACATACAAGGATAAAATTTATGCTCTGAAAAAATATACTGAGTTATACAACTGAATTTAGAATAAACTCTTTCATTACTTACATTATGATAAAACATTCAGTTCCTATATACACATTTATTACTCTGTGTTTACTGTACTCATTTTTGCTTTCATAAATATACAAGCGTTCAACAAATTGTTATATAAATTCAATTTAACCATTTTTCGCCTCACTACTTTAAACGAAAGTTTGGAGATACATACAGTAAGCCATCGATATAATGGACCCTGAAATAATGGACCTTGATATATCGAACCTTGAAATAATTAACCTTGATATATCAGACCTTGAAATGACTGACCTTGATACATCGGACCATGAAATGATGACCTTGATATATTGGACCTGAAATAATAGACCTTGATAAACAGGACCTTGACATAACAGACCTTGATATACAGGACCTTGACATAAGACCTTGATATACAGAACCTTGACATAACAGACCTTGAAATAAGGGACTTCTTAAATAACAGATAATTCACTGGGTAAACTGTACTCTTAATGCATTTATTTTCAATGTTTATAGCAGTATATCTGTAAGCTGTGTCTACAGTGCTATACTAGATATGCAACAGAGTTCTTTAGTGCTTTTTCTGCTATTTTTAACATAATTCTGAGTTAAGAGAGACTCGGACAATCCCTGATTAGTCTACTATATCGAGAATTCACTACACATATATATACTGGTTGAAAACAGTTAACAATTATTAATTCAAACAGCATTATTACACTAGAACAATAAATGACAAAATTAGTTAAAACATCTAGAAACATTTATACATTTCTAATACACAATACAAAAATATAAACATTTGCTGAAAAACACGTTTGATAATTTCAAGAGATGCAGTAAGCAGTGTCATTATGAAAATCTAACTAATAAAATTCCTAAGAAAAAATGCCACCAACTGTATAAGAGTTTACAAAGCAAATGGTCAGAATTAAGTGAACAACAAAATCAAACTTTTTCCCCACCATATACAATTTCCGAACCCTGGTTCAAGCCCCTAGTCCACCCTTCTGTTTATTCATAATATGGCATTTTTAATGCCCAAACATTTATCATGACCTTCCTTTGGCCTATGCACAAAAAAGTGCCAGCAATAACAGAAAAAAAATGAGCAAACAGGAAGGTACAATTATTCTTTACTTGAAGCAAATCTCACTAACAATGCCTAATCAGCCAGGCTGTCATGGATATGTTGGTCAGTGGTCCACCAGCAGCAACAGCCTGGTTGATCAGGCAAGCCTGGCCCAAGGCCGGGCTCTAGAAAAAAACTCTCAGGAGTCATCAAAGGTATATCAAAGGGACATACACTTAATGAGAACGTGGAAGTGGTTATCATAGCGTGTTACAATATATAACTTAGCAATATTCTTAAATTTCGCTACTGTAGCAGTCTTAACAAAGTACTCATGAGAAACTTGCCATCACCGAGGTCCACATTTTATTAAAGGATTCCACTCAAGATGCTATTATATTAATATATATATACAGTGAGCCCTTGATATAATGAACTTCAGAAATTATGAGCAAAATCCACTAGGTACACTGTATGTTTAACTCCATTATTTTCAATGTTTATTGTCGTACATCTGTAAATTGTGTGTACAGTGCTATTTTAAGTCAAGTACTCTAGTCATTGTATTGCTATTAGCATTATTCTGATTTAATGGACACTCGGACAATCCCCTCCATTAATCTGGTATATCAATGGTTTACTGTAATTAGTAATACAATAAGCTCTCTTACATAGCTCCTCTATAGAGTGCAAATTTTAGTAAGTACAATTGATAAAATACGTACAACCAATTTTGAATAGTGTGCGGAAAATGACCTTCATAGTATTGGCTATTAAATTTTTGATGTACTCTCTTCAGTCACATTTACAAAAAAAAATTCAGACTTTTACAGAGGAGCTTTATAAGAGAGCTTACTACATACCCAGTGTCCACAATGGAAGTAAGTCTCGCTGTTTGACTTTACTGGGTTGTCCTCGGTTAAATCCGTGGTAAATAACAAGAATTACATTGTAAAGGCCTACATCATATACAGTATGTGCCCTTAGAGCTTATGTACAAATTTGTACATTGAATTACTGTGGGAGAAAACCATTTGTAGAGTTCCTGAACAACGCTTCTCTTATCTTTGTATATTAATTTATTTTCCCTAAAAGGCAACATAAACTAACCTGAAATCATTATTTGTGTACACAGAATCAGTAAATCCTGGTTTTAACTGATTAATAGGGAGGTGGTGGCTAGTAATGATAATTGTATTAGACAGAGATAAGATTGTATTGCTGTGGTTGTAACAATAATGGATAATGGCAGGAAAAAGGCAACATCTAACAATCAATGTACACAGAACTTCCTGTAACTGATTAATAGGGAGTGGTGGCTTCTGAATCAACTGACCCAGAGGAGCGTGTTAGATAGGAGTGAATGGAGACGAATGGTACTTGGGACCTGACGATCTGTTGGAGTGTGAAGATTGTATTGCTGTGGTTGTAACAATAATGGATAATTCTACAATCAATGGACTTTGTCAGTTGCTTCTGAATCAACTGACCCAGAGGATTTTGCCCTGTATTAGTTTTTGTATGCAGGTAACACGTATGTGAATCCATATCTTAGGAAGTGTACAGGATATGCATACATTAGTATTTAATTTTAAAAGCTAGAGTACAGCTATGCTCATGGACTCCCATACACTTAATTACATAGGCAAACTCCAAACTCACGAGGGTTATGCTCAAGGAGATTTCACAAATCTGGAAATTGTGAGCAATACAAAATTTTTATTTTAGGTTTTGAATAATATGTCTTCAAATACTGCTCCAATCTGGTTAATATTGATATTCATAAAAATGTTTACAAAGATCAGATTTGATTGCGGGAATTCCCTTGAGTACATTTTGAATGAAATCCTATGGTTGGCTTTCAATTAAAATTTAAGCACATAGTCCCTGCTAAAAAACGGGATCGTGATAATATATGCAGGATATGAGCAGGACATCTTTCAGTTGAAGACGTGCATCATACAATAGAAACCCACAAATAACAAAGCTCGTGGATCTGCAGGCAAGATTCTACAGTGCTCTATACTTTTTAATTTCTGATGGCTGTAGGATCCTAACGTCTCTTTATGAATCTGTCGAAAACTTTCTGAATCTTACATTTGTAATTAAATAACTGAGATTCCCATTCTTGTTCTTGGTTCTAGAATATTATTTAGTGGCTATCATGTCACTTTTCTTTATCTAATAAAAAGGGGTTTTCCCAAAGCATTAAATAATAATATACAACATATTATTATAGGATACATGACGAGTGGGAGAATATAGCGTGGACGGAGATATATTAACCCAGATGATGGAGGGAAGGAGGGAGATGGAGGATGTAAAAACTGCATGTGTCAACTGGGTTGAATGATGATAACCAGCATTAACCAGATGATTATTTTTTTCTGTGGGGAATAACTTAAATGTTAAATGTTGATGAAGATAGGGAAGCTGTGATTTCGTATATAGGGCAAGGAGGAATAACATCTTGTAGGAATGAGGAAGAGCCAGTTGTGAGGGTGGGGGAAGTTTGTGAGGCAGTAGGTAAAATGAAAGGGGGTGAAGCAGCTGGGATTGATGGGATAAAGATTGATATGGTTCAGGATTGCTTTTTAGAACAGGTTGTGACAGAACCAACTAGAGGAAACAATCTGCTTGACTTGGTTCTTGCCAACAAAGATTCACTAATTAATAATCTTGAGGTTAATGATGAGCTTGGGGAAAGTGATCACAAATCACTTAGTTTTAATATATCATGGAATTATGAGGATAACAAAAAGATTAGGTGATGAAAGACTGGATATAAGATTGGAGGGAGAGAGTATGGTGGAGGTGAATGTATTCAGATATTTGGGAGTGGACGTGTCAGCGGATGGATCTATGAAAGATGAGGTGAATCATAGAATTGATGAGGGGAAAAGGGTAAGCGGTGCACTTAGGAGCCTGTGGAGACAAAGAACTTTGTCCTTGGAAGCAAAGAGGGGAATGTATGAGAGTATAGTCTTACCAACGCTCTTATATGGGTGTGAAGCATGGGTGATGAATGTTGCAGCAAGGAGAAGGCTGGAGGCAGTGGAGATGTCATGTCTGAGGGCAATGTGTGGTGTGAATATAATGCAGAGAATTAGTAGTTTGGAAGTTAGGAGGAGGTGCGGGATTGCCAAAACTGTTGTCCAGAGGGCTGAGGAAGGGTTGTTGAGGTGGTTTGGACATGTAGAGAGAATGGAGAGAAACAGAATGACTTCAAGAGTGTATCAGTCTGTAGCAGAAGGAAGGCAGGGTAGGGGTCGGCCTAGGAAAGGTTGGAGGGAGGGGGTAAAGGAGGTTTTGTGTGCGAGGGGCTTGGACTTCCAGCGGGCATGCGTGAGCGTGTTTGATAGGAGTGAATGGAAACAAATGGTTTTTAATACTTGACGTGCTGTTGGAGCGTGAGCAAAGTAACATTTATGAAGGGATTCAGGGAAACCGGCAGGCCGGACTTGGGAGATGGGAAGTACAGTGCCTGCACTCTGAAGGAGGGGTGTTAATGTTGCAGTTTAAAAACTGTAGTGTAAAGCACCCTTCTGGCAAGACAGTGATGGAGTGAATGATGGTGAAAGTTTTTCTTTTTTGGGCCACCCTGCCTTGGTGGGAATCGGCCAGTGTGATAATAAAAAAAAAAAAAAAAAAAATTATGCTCTTCAGTTCATAACTGGGCCTCAGTAAAAAGTCAGAATTTTCAGTTTAAAGTACAGTAGATTTACTGCTTCATGGCCCAGTATAAACATAATCTTATGGCTCTGGTCAACTTTAGTAAAATAGCTTAACATTCAATAAACATCAATATGATACCACATGTCAGGATTATTACTTTTTAACATAGTAGTACATTTCTCTCTTTCTTGTATGTCATGTTATTTTATGATCTGGGATGGAATCAGCCCCTTAACATAAGCAATCAGTATAATATAATGACTATTATATGAGGTACTACAGCAGAAAATAATAAGAACCAAATTCAAACAATGGATAGCAATGCAGGCGAGAGGCAGATCGAAGGTGTGAAGCTTAAGTTACCGTAATTTCTTATAGGGTTCTGAGCCTAACTTAAACGTGCAAAAGATAATATCTACACATTCCCACAAACAGACCAAACTTTAAAGAATCGATTCGTTTACTAACTCGGATACTGGCCCTGGTGAAACTTATTCTCTGCTGCTGTGCAACCCCTTATATTATCTACATCACAATGTTGAGATTCCAGAAATGATGGACTGTAAAATATAACTTAGTTGTATTTCCTTAAACATGGCTTTAATAGCAGTGCCTGAAATGCACTGTATGCTAGTGGCTTTTTCTGCCTAACAATAATTTATTACATGTAAGCTACATTATTCGTATATGTACTTCATAAGAGAAATAAAAAATCTATATTTGAATTTAATACTGATATTCAAAATTGAGCAAAGCTAAAGAAATGCAAAAGGGTCTAATAAATATTTTCAGAATATTTTTTCAGTAAGACTTAATAACCAGCTGTAGTACTGAAATCTTAGCCATGAGGACCAGCTCAGCACCCACACCCTCACCTCACCTTCAGTTAACGAAGAGTAAAACATTGTCACTAGAAAAGCTTCCACTCCACCTGTTCATTTCTTTATTATAAAACTATGACCTAACAAAATTATTACAAGGGACATTTTAAGTACAAGAAATGGAGGGGTGTACCTGTTTGTGCTTTCAAGTCATGGTTCAAAGCACATCTCTTTCCCAGAGCTTATGATCCTGATGATCATAACATCACTCTTCAATATAAACTTCAGTATTTCTTCTTCATCATCATTATTGTATTTATGGCTTAGTATGCAAGTGCTTGTGAATTTTTTGAGAATAGGCATTCAGAGCAGAGTAAATGGTTATATATATAATCATGGGGGAGCGCTAAACCGAAGTAAATGGTTATTTTGCTTCATTTTTTATTCTTTGAAAGGTTAGGTCTTCGTATATTCACTCTAGGATTTACTACACCTTTTAAAGTGTAATTTTGATAGCAAAATTGGGAATCAGCAATGTGCAAAGAAATAGGAGCCACTTTTTTTCTTTCCAGTCTGGGGATTTGATCCCTAGACCACTGTGCTACGGCTGTTCGTATCTGAAAGAACAGGCACTCAGGAATAACAATATCCCTAATTATTATCATTAGCGTTATCTCATCCCCATGCACATAAATGCTATATATTTGTTATTATACCTTTAGAGGGAGTATCTCAATGTTAGTGAAATGCTCTTGATCCAAGAACCTGAGCTACCCCTCCCATATTTCCTAGGTATTGTATGACTCCCTACAGGCTTACTGCTTTAGCAAGAATATAACAATAATAGTTCTTGGGATTGAGGCCCCTGATGACCAGTTTCGGATCAGACTAGTGAGAAAATTTTTCAGGATTAAGGTATTGATAAGAAAAGCATTTTGAATATAAAAATATAATAACTTATCTTTCCAAAAGTCTATCCATAAGCAGCTTCAGAATTCCATTTTCTTTAGTATATAAAATGAATACCAAACTTCAGTACCTTTTACATATTTGTTTAATACATCACTTTTAATATACTAAATGTCTCACTCAGGGAGAACTTAAGCTATCTATATTTTACTTTAACCAGGGAGACTGCCACCCCCCATAACACTGACATAGTCCCTGGGATATGGGAGGCATATAGGTCTGATCTAAGGAAGGATAGGATAAGGCTAGCTCCTTGGATGAAGGGCCTGGTTCTGATGAACCTAGGAAACAATCTCAATAAATAAGATCACTGTCAATACTGTATTGTACTTTACTACTGAGATTCAAGCATCATCTTAGCTGAAGACAAACTCAAACAATTCCTGCTAAGAAAATGGAAACCATGATTGTTTTAGTCAATCTTTAAGACAACAAAACTCTGATATGAAAAAGTATTAAAGACAATTATTTCAGATCTTCAAAACCTCAAACAATAAAAAGTGAACAAAACACAGATGGGAACATAGTTATGGTGTCATTGTGAGCAAGGCAACTGACACCGAGGCCATCGCCTCAGAGATTCTGTGTTCCCAAGCTTGATGAAATCAGGTCGAATAAGGTCCCGCAAGGAATCATGACGGTCCTGTGGGAAATACAGAATTTCACAAGTTAAATAGGAGTTCTGTACAGACTACACAATTTTAGGTATTAAAAAAGAAAAAAGGGTAATTTTATATATTAAGCTTTAGGTAATATGCTTGGATATGAATGTCATTAACACTGGTTGACAGAAAATGAGAAACCACTTGGACAGAAAAATTAAACATAAGTAAAAATAAGATATGTGTATTTTGACATCAATCAGATAGTCATCTGCTGAAGAGGGCCTCTGAGGCAGAGGAAGTACACACTATACACCCTTATGGTATTCCTTCTCGAAAATTAGGCATAAGTGCCTAAGAAATAAAAACTAAAGAATATCATATAGAGTCTGATACATTAAGATGCTGTAAGCCTACTCATCTTTAATTGCACACCCTACCAAATTCATCCAAAACAGAATCTCCCAAAGAGTGTCATCAGCAAAGAGCAGCTGTGACAACTCCCACCCTGTGTGTGATTCTTTATCTTTTACCTCCACGCCTCTTGCCAAGACCCTCGCATTTACTTCTCTTATATTTATAGATGGGGTTGTAAGAGAAGTAAATGCGAGGGTCTTGGCAAGAGGCGTGGAGTTAAAAGATAAAGAATCACACACAGGGTGGGAGTTGTCACAGCTGCTCTTTGCTGATGACACTGAGGTGAATCATAGAATTGATGAGGGAAAAAGAGTGAGTGGTGCACTTAGGAGTCTGTGGAGACAAAGAACTTTGTCCTTGGAGGCAAAGAGGGGAATGTATGAGAGTATAGTTTTACCAACGCTCAGCATGGGTGATGAATGTTGCCTTATGGAGGTATGTCCTTCTCGTAGTTTGGAAGTTAGGAAATTACTGTTGCGTGAGGAAAGTGTTCGGACTGGAGCGAAAAGAAATCAAAAACTAAAGAATATCATATAGAGTCTGATACAGTGGTACCTTGGGATATGAACTTAATTCATTCCAGAAGGATGCTCAAGTGCCGATACTGAACGAATTTGTTCCCATAAGGAATAATGTAAATTAGACTAATCTGTTTCAGACCCCCAAAAATACACTTACAAAAGCACTTACAAAAATACACTTACATAACTGTTTGAGTTTTAAACTGTTCGTATCCCGAGGTAAAACTGTATATCCATTAAGCCTATCTAAAAAAACACTGTAGCTATTTTACATTTTTAGCTACAAGTGGTTCCCTAGTGTTCACATACATATACCTTAAATTTGGCACTAATAATGTTAATTTTAGGCTGGAACATAAAGTAACATTTTATCTAAGCAAAATAAAGCAACAATACACTTGAATCATCTGAGTCAACCATTCATAAATGAGCTCTGATGAACAATTACAAATACTGTACAACAAAAATTACTACCACCTAACCTTCAGTTCCGAGGCAAGATGGAAGAACGTATCATCCACATTGGTGTTGTCCTTGGCTGAAACTTCCATCACTGTCATTATTTCTGGCACTGTCTCACACAGTGCTTCAGCTTCTTCAAAGTCAACTTCACGCAAGGTTTCCATATCACATTTATTGCCTGCGTGCAATTAAAACCTTGTTTTACTTCTGAATAAAGGGTAAGATAAAAATACTGACAAAATGCATTACACGGTACTAAAGTCTACATTTGCTCCAAAGTTTTAAAACAAAAAACTGGTAAAGTTAAAAAATGTACCAGAATTACAGTACCCCTATAAACCTTTATTTTTTGTGGAGGAAAAAAAAAGACATGTAGAGCTAAATGAGAATTAGTATGCATGTGACTGCTTATGTCTTTAAGAATTTTCTTTATGTGCCTTCATGATGTGCCATTATTGCAAATCATGACACAGGTGTGGCTGTTCTGGAGGATAACATGTGTTATGTGTGCACCAAGCATACCTGTGTTCTTGAATTCTTGTGTTTCTGTGCAATGATCTTTCACTCACATGAAATTTATTGCCTCCCTCACCAGGGTGATGCTGGGAGATTATCATGATGCACCCATCCTTCAACTATTTTACCAATTGGTAGAAAATGTATGAGGAAAAGGCCACTTATGTACAGTTCAGGACATTTATTAGAGGAAATGTTTTGCCCTGAATGGCTTCTTCAGTCCTAGTTATATTTTTTATTTTTTATTATCACACTGGCCGATTCCCACCAAGGCAGGGTGGCCCGAAAAAGAAAAACTTTCACCATCATTCACTCCATCACTGTCTTGCCAGAAGGGTGCTTTACACTACAGTTTTTAAACTGCAACATTAACACCCCTCCTTCAGAGTGCAGGCACTGTACTTCCCATCTCCAGGACTCAAGTCCGGCCTGCCGGTTTCCCTGAATCCCTTCATAAATGTTACTTTGCTCACACTCCAACAGCACGTCAAGTATTAAAAACCATTTGTCTCCATTCACTCCTATCAAACACGCTCACGCATGCCTGCTGGAAGTCCAAGCCCCTCGCACACAAAACCTCCTTTACCCCCTCCCTCCAACCCTTCCTAGGCCGACCCCTACCCCGCCTTCCTTCCACTACAGACTGATACACTCTTGAAGTTATTCTGTTTCGCTCCATTCTCTCTACATGTCCGAACCACCTCAACAACCCTTCCTCAGCCCTCTGGACAACAGTTTTGGTAATCCCGCACC
Source organism: Cherax quadricarinatus (assembly GCF_038502225.1). Taxonomy (NCBI): domain Eukaryota; kingdom Metazoa; phylum Arthropoda; class Malacostraca; order Decapoda; family Parastacidae; genus Cherax; species Cherax quadricarinatus. The sequence goes on along the minus strand of NC_091340.1, from coordinate 6,699,084 downwards.
TCCTCCTAACTTCCAAACTACGAATTCTCTGCATTATATTCACACCACACATTGCCCTCAGACATGACATCTCCACTGCCTCCAGCAGTTATGATTTCTCTAATAAATGTAATGAACTGTACACATGTGTCTTTTTCCACTTCTTGTCAGTATCGCCATACCAGTTTTCAAAAAGTGTATGCTTCAAGATATTACATCATGTCCCAAACAGCCAAACATAAGCAATCCATTTTTATTTTGCTAATGTCACCAAATTTTACTTCTGGATAGACAGCAATTGAATGAACAATGGTGAATGTGTTTTCTTGGTTGGGTCACCTTGCCTTGGCAGGAAATGGTTGATGAGTTAAAAAAAAAAAAACTAACCTAACCAAGAACGACCAATATAAAACAATGAATGAAGAACAATTTAGCAAAAACTACATGCTCAAATAGAACAGGTTTATATTATTATTATTATTATTATTATAATCAAAAAGAAGCGCTAAGCCACAACGGCTATACAGCGCTGCAACAGGTTTATAATAATCTTTATTTCTAGAAGTAAATGTACAAAGTATACAAGCCTAGTTGACATTAATGACATACTATTATACAGAAAGCCCCTTGTTAAGCAAAGCATTTTGGGCAAATTAGATCAATTTTGTCCCCGGGATGCGACCCACACTAGTCTACAAACACCCAGGTATCTACTGTACTGATAGATGAACATGGACAGCAGGTATCTTAAGGAAACACATCCTATTGTTTCCACCAGTACAGTGACTCGATCCCCGGACCTCAGTGTATGAGATGAGTGCACTAGCAATTGAGCTATGGGACTGCTTTGTGATATCCTATCTTAGAGCAGTGCGGTAGGTTACCCATATGTTGCTTGACATAAATGGATGACTGGTGGTGGAAGTGTTACTTAGTGTGATTAAGAGTTTGTACTGTACTTCCTCTGCATAAATATAATGGAAACTCTAGCTGCATAAATGTTTGTGGCAGGTATTGACATTAACTGTCAAGGAACTCCTGCTGCAGACTGTGTGCGCTCTTGAGAAATAAGCCTATGGAAATGTTGTGTTTGGTTACAATGTTGTAATTAGTTAGTTTAGCAGAAAATCTTTATTGTTGAGTTTTCTGTAGGTTTTGAATTTAATGATACAGTTTCATAATTAAGGTACTGAGAAACAGAGGGTTGAAGCCTGCATCTTCCTCTAGGATAAACTGAATACACGACTACACATCATGTAGTCTCTCCCTAAAGCTCTGTAGGTCGATCTGGAAATATTTTAAATGCTATAATAACTTACCATCTCCATGGGAAAGAGGAGAATAACCCTTCCTCCATAAGCCATGCATGTTGTAAGAGGCGACTGAAATCCCAGGAGAAAGGGGCTAGCAACCCCTTCTCCTGTATAAATTACTAAATGTAAAAAGAAGAAAAACTTTCATTTCTTCTTTTTTGGGCCACCCTGCCTCGGTGCGAGACAACCGGCGAGTTATAAAAAAAATACTCACCAATAAGAACAATTGCCACTTGAGGGTGAGTGTATCTGCGTACTTCATCCATCCACCTCTGAACACTCAAGAAAGATGACCGCTTGGTGATATCATACACTGTGAAGAAAAACAAAGATAAAACTTTTGACCAATGACAGAAATAATGTACTGGCGTTCCTCGATTTATGATGGGGTTACATTCCGATGAACCCACCTTAAGTCGAAAATATCGTAAGTCAAATATGATATGCTAAATAAATAAGTAAATAAATAACTACTGTCACTGAATAAGTAAACAAATAATTACTGTAACTAACTAAATACCATTATTGAAAAGTAAATAAATGAATACAAGTTATGGACTTGCCACCTTCATGCTGGGTAAATATCTTAAGAAACCATACCACGGGTGGGGTTTGATCCCATGGTCAGAGACTCTGACCGCATGATCAAACCCCACCCGTGGTATGGTTTATTTGCAATCGTGTCATTATGATTTCATGAGTCAAATATCTTAAGTCTCATCTCCAAACTAATTGCTTCTGCACCATGGTAAAGTTGAAATATTGTAAGTCGAACCATCTTAAGTCGAGGAGCACCTGTATTTTAAAAGACTTGAGTTCTGGAGATGGGAAGTACAGTGCGTGCACTCTGTTAATGTTGCAGTTTAAAAACTGTAGTGTAAAGCACCCTTCTGGCAAGACAGTGATGGAGTGAATGATGGTGAAAGTTTTTCTTTTTCGGGCCACCCTGCCTTGGTGGGAATCGGCCGGTGTGATAATAAATAAAAAAATAACTTTTCATTGCCCCTTCTCCTGTATAAATTACTAAATTCAAAAAGAAAAACTTTCCTTTTTCTTTTTAGGTCACCCTGCCTCAGTGGGATACAGCCTGTGTGTTAAAAAAAATTATTAACATGTAATTAGTCTTAGGGAACTGATTAGCTGGACTTGAGCTCTAGAGATGGGAAGGGCAGTGCCTGCACTCTGAAGGCAGGGTGGAGAATTTGCAATCAGAGGGTAATCTGATTGTGGTGACAGCAAACTTCTGGAAAGATGGCAACTGAGTGAATGCTGGTGAATATTTTTCTAATCTGGGTCATTGGTCTTGATGGGAAACATCCATCGAGTTAAAAAAAAAAATTGGTGTTAGCTGATAATAACTATTTTTATTTGATTTGATTGCAGTGGTGTATGTGTTCACACCAAGTGATCATCCAACCAGTAGGTAGATGATCAAGGGAGTGCTATCCAAACCAGAAAATTGATTCTGCATAAATGGGGAACAGATGTTTGATTAGCTACTGATTATTATTACTTATTTTATTTTTTTTATTAACACATTGGCCGATTTCCACCAAGGCAGGGTGGCCCGAAAAATAAAAACTTTCATCATAATTCACTCCATCACTGTCTTGCCAGAGGGGTGCTTTACACTACAGTTATAAAACTGCAACATTAACACCCCTCCTTCAGAGTGTAGACACTGTACTTCCAATCTCCAGGACTCAAATCCAACCTGCCGGTATCCCTGAATCCCTTCATAAATGTTACTTTGCTCACACTCTAACAGCACGTCAAGTATTAAAAACCACTTGTCTCTATTCACTCCTATCAAATACGCTCACGCACACTTGCGTGAGTGTATTTGATAGGAGTGAATGGAATAGATAGGATTATTATTATAATAAAAAAGAAGCACTAAATCACAAGGGTTATACAGCGCAGCAGGGCAGGGAAGGATGCAGGGGTAATGGGTAGCAAGAGGGAGAGGGATGATTATTAGGTTATGGAGTGCAGCGGGGCAATGGATAGTGCAGGGGTAGAAGGTAGCTAGAGATTGAGGTAGAAAAGACTGAGGGAAGTGCTAGAGGCATCATCATCAGAGTTTGCATAGTAAATCAGTTGCTGTCAAAAAGTCAATGAAAGAGTCTGGATTAAAGGAGGGTCCATCAGCAAGAAGTGAAGGTAAAGAAAGGGCAGCAGAGCAGAGAAAATGCTGGAAATTCTGTGTGCTCGTTGACAGAGTGGGCAGTCCAACAGAATGTGGCTAACAGATACAGTGGTATCCTGAGTTTTGGCCATAATTCCTTCCAGAAGGCTGTTTGAGTGCCGTTACCGAACGAATTTGTTCCCCTAAGGAATAATGTAAATTAGATTAGTCCGTTTCAGACCCCCCAAAAATACACTTACAAGAGCACTTACAATAATACACTTACATGATTGTTCGAGTTGGGAGCTGTACGAAATTCAGGGCACCACTGTACTGGAACCTGATAAGTCTCAGAGAGGAACAGGGCATCTCTTCATGAGATACCTGTGAGTAAGAAGAGTGTGGCTGATGTGAAAATGGGAGAGAGTAGTCTCCCAACCTCAACATTGATGAGAAGACGGCCAGAAACCTATACTCGGTTTAACAGAATGGAGTTTGTTATGAAGCAGCTCAGACCAACGTTGTTGCCAATGTGTGCGAAGGTGGGTAGAAATTACAGCAAAATAGTCCATGAATGGAACACCTCTATATGAAACTGGGAGGTCATGTACTGCAGTGTCTGCCTGTTCATTGCCCTGTGAGTAGCTACTGAGTACTGTATATTCAGTAATCACTTGACTCTCTGACCTACAGGGAGCATGAATGTGACTGGATAATCAAAATTCCAATATCAATTTTTTTTAATTAGAAAGTTCAAGCAAACATATTTATGTTTATTTTATTACCAAACATCAATGAATTTAATCCAATAATAACTAAGAAAAATAAATATATATATTCTTCACATTACCAACCAAGGTAGGGTGACCAAAAGAGTCAATAGCTGTCTTACCAAAAGTGAACAGACATCAAAGTTTAAATAACCCTCTGAACTCTGACATCCCGACCACTCTTTTAGGGTCCCTTCATGTTACCTTGCTCACACTCCAACAGCAGGTCAAAATATAAAAACCACTTCTATCCACTCATTTTGATCTAACACTTATATAAGCCTGCTGGATGCTCAAGAATCTAGCACTCAAAAGCTCCTTAACCCCTCCTTCCAACCATTACTGTGATGACCCCTACCCCTTCCTTTCATCCATCATAGATATATACACCCACTTGGTTATCTCATACTGCTCCATCTTCTCAAGAATGCCCAAATCTCAACAACACTTCCTCAACCCACTACATTATACTTTTGGTAAGCCTACACTGTCTTCTAATGTTACACACTGAATTCTGTGCATATTGTTCAAATCACACAAAATCTCCACTGTCTCTAGCCCTCTCCTCACTGCAATGTTTAAACCTTATGTCTCCTTCAATACAAAAGTACTGCTACAACTATATTCTAGTACATTTCCCCTTTTTTGCCTCCACACATAAATTTTTCTTTTCACAGATGTCTCAATACACCACCTACATTTTTTCCCTTATCTATTCTATGGTTATTCTTGCCCTTTAGTGCATCTCTTTACCGATATGTTTGCTCTAAAATATATGTGGGGAAGTGTGAAAATCATAGGAGTAACATCACCGAGTGCCTGGGGAATGAAAATGAGCAGATATGACCCATGGAAGGGAAGGACTGCTCTACTTCCACGGATAGAGTCCTTCATCTGCTTCAAGGCATCCCTCTTGAAGAGTCTTACCAATAATGACGCCATTAGCAGATCGGTAGTAGCTCTGGGTTATGGTGCGGAAGCGTTCTTGCCCAGCAGTGTCCCAAATCTGAAGCTGAAATTATTAAAAAAAAAAAAAAAAGATAAAATATATATATTTTTAATTGGCTATATCCCACTGAGGCAGGGTGACCTAAAAAGAAAAACAAGTTTTCTTTTTTAATTTAAAAAGAAAAACTAGCATTTTTTCTTTTTTTAATTTAAAAAGAAATATGCATGTTTTTCTTTTTAAATTTATTAATTCATACAGGAGAAGGGGTTACTAACCCCTTGCTCCTGGCATTTTATTCGCCTCTTATGACATGCATGGCTTACTCAGGAAGAATTCTTCCCACTTCCCCACGAAGAAAATATATACAGTATATGGACTTATTGATATACATTTGCCACATCTTGTTCTAATTATACTACAGCTGTTACATTTCAAGAAGAGGTTTGCTCACTGTTTACTACACTTAAAGCTCAATCACTTATACAAGAAATCAGTTTCTCTGCAGCACTAACACAATCCCCTTATGCCCAACACTGTAGGTTAATGAATTGGTTTTCCTTTTCACTGTGAATGCTCAGTCGAGTTGTAAGAGTAACAAAGCATTAGATTCAATAAGCAGGAGTGGAGAAAAGCAGAGGAAAATTATTGGCTGTCATACTAGTGTTACCTTGCATCACTGCAACATTGAAACAGCTCTGTGTGTGTGTGTGGCTGAGGAAAAAGGGAAGTGGGATGAGGACTAAGAGAATGTCATACAGGTGAGGTAACTTTGAGGAAATGAGAGAGCTCTTTAGCCAGAAACCATTAGGAAGCCAAGCTCATGAGGAAATCAACACAGAATACAATGGAATACCTATCAAAAATGCATATGATAACTAATAGATTCATTCCAGTCCAGAACATGAGGGATGACAAATAAAGTGCCAGTCTTTGTCTCAACAGGAAATGCTATAAAATAGAAGCCATGTACAGGAAGGCAGGGGAGCTAGTAATGAGCATAAGATAGCATGAGAGGAATTGGGAGTCATGGTAAGCAGAAATCTAAAGCCAAGACAGCAGTGCCTTAGTGTGCGCAACAAGGCCAACAGATTACTTGGATTTATCTCAAGAAGTATAAGTAACAGAAGTCCAAAAGTTATATTACAGCTCTATACATCACTAGTGAGGCCTCATTTAGATTATGCTGCTCAGTTTTGGTCCCCTTACTACAGGATGGACATAGACTCATTAGAGAACATACAGAGAAGAATGACTAAAATGATTTACTGTGTAAGGAACCTCCCGTATGAAGATAGACTTAAAGCCTTAAATCTCCACTCTCTGGAGAGGCGTAGAATGAGGGGAGATATCATTGAAGTGTATAAGTGGATGACGGGCATAAACAAGGGAGACATTAATAAAGTACTGAGGGTGTCGAACCAGGTAAGAACCAGGAATAATGGATTTAAGTTGGATAAATTTAGATTTAGAAAGGACATAGGTAAGTACTGGTTTTCTAACAGAGTTGTAGATGCGTGGAACAGTCTTCCCAGTGGGGTGATAGAGGCTAGGACTTTGGGTAGCTTTAAGAAGAGACTGGACAAACATATGAGTGGGAGGGGCTGGGTTTGCGGGAGTTATTTCTTGGGTAGCTTTAGGTAGATGTCGTTTTGATAAGGACCTGCCTCGTATGAGCCAGTAGGCCTTCTGCAGTGTTCCTACATTCTTATGTTCTTATGTTAATAAAGAAAATGGTACAAACCTTGGTAATAAATACCGACAAATAAGTTTAAAAAAACACCTAAGCAAACACTAGGACATATTTATGAGAAAATATTTTGGTCCTGGGACTTTGATCACTTCTAACATACAGAGGTTGAAAGACAGCATATACAGTATAGGTAGAGAGTGAGGTGTGAGTGACACATGTGACCTGAAGAATGCCATATTGGGATGAGGACGGGCAGACGATGACATCATGTGACTCCTGTGTTGCTGGGTAGGTGATGCTTTGCCTGGTTGAATATCACGTATGCTAATGTTTTAGAAATTTTGTGGTTTCCAGTGTTACATTCTATTGTGTTGGCGACGGCGATTAGTGAGGCTTCTGGACACCACTGGTGTCTAAGGCTTCTAGATGCCAACAGTGTCTAGAAGCCTTGCTAATTTCCGTCACCGACACAATAGAATGTAACGCTGGAAACCACAAAATTTCTAAAACATTATCATACATGATATTCAACCAGGCAAAGCACCACCTACCCAGCAACACAGGAGTCACATGATATCATCGTCTGCCCATCCTCATCCCAATATGGCATGCGTCACTCACACCTTACTCTCCGCCTATAAATACCGTCTTTCAACCTCTGTATGTTAGAAGTGATCAAGGTCCCAGGACCAAAACATTTTCTAATAAGTACAGGTACCATCCCACGTACGACTGAGTTCGGTTCCGACAAACCAGTCGTAAGTCGAAATGGATGTAAGTCGAACCTTACTACTGAATATCAACATCACATTTTTGTAAAGACTTCATTTTATTGTTGTATTTTGGTATTTCATTTTTTACTTTACTTTTTATGCTGTTAATACTGAATTTTATATTGTAAGGTTTAGGACAAACACTGTGTACAACACAAACAATTGTTTATTTCCCAAAAAATTTGGCATAGAAACCATGGTCGTAAGTCGAATGGTCGTATGTCGAGCAGGTCGTAAGCCGGATGGTAGGTGCATGTCCTAGTGTTTGTTTACGTGTTTTTCTAAACCAATAAAGAAAATAGCATGGACACTAAAGCAAAGAATAAGCCCAAATTATTATTCAGCTATGGGTACTTAAGAAAAAACATCAGTGATGTACCAAATGATCAGAATCACAGAGTGGGGAAATACTAAGTAATGACCGGGAAGTCTGTGAAAAACTTAACACAAGATTAATATAAAAAAGTGTTTACAAATGAGCAAAGACAACTAACGCCATAAAATTACTCCAGAATACAACATTGGCTACTTTTTATAACTGTTATCTCTTCAAACAGAAGAGACTGACTTCATGCATACCCTGTGAAGTTATAAAGACAGTTTAGGGACAAAAGCGGTAGACCACCAGACAATCAGAGCTACCTCACAGACAAACACGTTAATGAAAAGGAAATTATACTTCAACTAATCTTTAGGATGACAGAGGAGATGAAAGAGCAGAATACATATTATTTGCATACAGGGAAGCCTTTGATATAGTGCATGAGGTGACTACAGTAACTGTAAAAGAGAAAATGCAGGCTTGGATATCAGGGAGTGTATTACACTAAAGAAGTATCTGCCATACAAAACAGTAACAAATCATAGTGGTAGAGATGTCACTGGAGAGAAACAACAGTGGAGTTTCCTCAGTTCCTGAACCCTTCTTGTTATCTACGTATATAAAAAGCATAAATGACCTATCTGGAAAGAGATCAAGACATACATATCAATGACTGCAGATAATAAGAAACTAAGGAAAAGAATAAACATTAAAGGTTGCAAGAATGCTACAAAAGGACATTTATAAGCTATAGAGATGAAAGGAGAACAGTAGTACTGTATAAAGCAAGTCCTCAACCTAAGAACACGCTGAGAATCTTCTGTATTGTGTATAATATCATTATTAAATTCTTCATCTTCTTCTTTCAACAAACCGGCTGTTTCCCACCAAGGCAGGGTGGCCCAAAAAGAAAAACAAAAGTTTCTCTTTTCAACTTTAGTAATGTATACAGAAGAAGGGGTTACTAGCCTCTTGCTCCTGGCATTTTAGACAACTTATGACATGCATGGCTTACGGAGGAAGAATTCTGTTCCATTTCCCCATGGAGGTAAGAGGAAATGAACAAGAACTAGTAAGAAAATAGAAGAAAACCCAGAGGGGTGTGTATATATATGTTTGTACATGCATGTATAGTGTGACCAAAGTGCAAGCAGAAGTAACAAGACACATCTGCAATCTTGCATGTTTATGAGACAGAAAAAAGATACAGCAATCCTACCATCATGTAAAACAATTACAGGCCTTTGTTTTACACTCACTTGGCAGGACAGTAGTGCCTCCCTGGGCGGTTACTGTTTACCAATCTACTACCTATTATTATATCATTATTGTGTATAATATCATTTTTATACACAATACAGAAGGTCCCCAATGTGTTCGTAAGTTGAAAACTTCCTATATATAGTGTACACTCCACCCGAGTGAAAAGCAGGTTTTTAGGTCAGAGAAGAAAAGACAAAGGAGGAGTCATAACACTGAAAATATCATCACATTTCACATAAACAGAATAACATCAACTGAATATATACTGCTGGTAAATATAAGAACAGTTTTCAGAAATCTCAACAAAGGAATAAGAGAGGACCAACATCCATAAATCTAAAAACATTTTTCAGGAGTCTCAGCAAAAGAAAGAGAGCATGAGCATACACAAATATAAGAAAAGTTTTCAGGAATCTCAACAAAACAGAGTATGCATTCACATGTGCACAAAGGTAGTTTATGAATATGTATTTGTGATAAAAATTAATTATCTCTAACCATTATACACTCACAAAAATGCACACGAATGTAAAAAATTTACACAGCCTTCAAGTATTAAGTACATATACTACTTGAGAGTAAAGCTGGCAATACATTAAAGTACTGTACACTGTATATCATACCAGTGCCCCCCAAAAAGAAAACTATATAAAACATGATACGCAGGTGAAAATAAATAAAAAATTAAATCAGTATTAAGTAACTCAAAAACAAACAAAATTTACCTTCACTTTTTTATTATCAACAGTAAGCGTTTTCATGGAGAAATCAACACCAATTGTATTACCATGGCGCTCAATGTACATGCCAGACTTGAATCTCTGAACAACACAGGTCTTTCCGACACCACAGTCACCTATTACGACAATTTTGAAAAGAAAATCAAACTGGTCGTCTGCTGCATTATTTGTTGCAAACGGCTGTGGTGCGGTCATCCTGAATCTTCTGCTCTTGGCTCTGCTATCTGTGGATAAAAAGCAATATGTCAGAATGTACTTTATAGTACTGTACCATTAATGTAAATGATAATGCAACCTTAAAAATCTGCTTTGTAAATAAGATACAGTACGGTATTACCATCTTACATTTGTCCTTCATAAGCTCATTTATTTATTTTTTTTTTTACAAAAATTTAATATAAAATATTCATAGCATCAGGTTACATAATGCTTCCTAACCATTATCCTGCAGTTGCTTAAATTATATGCATGCATGCCAATATGAAGTCATAATAAATGTGATCTATCATAATGCCAGAAAATTAAACTTGATGACAGCATCAATGTCATACTTCAATCACAAAAACTAGCTCATCATTTATGATTCTCACAGAGGCCAGGCTAAAGCTTGACTAATGCATAACATACATAACTGTAGACCTGAACAAAAAATAGAGATGGTACTGCATCTTACAATACACATGAAATTCTGTGAAAAAAACTCATAAACACTAGACTTCCAGCAGGCATGCATGAGCGTGTTTGATAGGAGTGAATGGAGACAAATGGTTTTTAATACTTGACGTGCTGTTGGAGTGTGAGCAAAGTAACATTTATGAAGGGGTTCAGGGAAACCGGCAGGCCAGACTTGAGTCCTGGAGATGGGAAGTACAGTGCCTGCACTCTGAAGGAGGGGTGTTAATGTTGCAGTTTAAAAACTGTAGTGTAAAGCACCCTTCTGGCAAGACAGTGATGGAGTGAATGATGGTGAAAGTTTTTCTTTTTCGGGCCACCCTGCCTTGGTGGGAATCGGCCAGTGTGATAATAATAAAAAATAATAATACATATTTGTGTACATTTAGTCCAAAGAATAAAAAGTCAAAATGCCATGGCCAGAACAATTCACTTGTGACTTTACAATGATCCAGGATGTAGTAAAACATGGTCATATGGTTCCTCTCCTAAGTGCAGGAGTTTGGTGAAAAAATTCTAAGTCTGTGAGGCTGTTACCGAAGTTCAGAATCCAATTAGTGGATGGAGGATTCTTCCTCTTCCACTCTTAGCACTCAGTAGCACCATACTTGTATAGCATCTCATGTAATATAACTACATCATGTACATTGCTCCAACTGTATTTCAGACATTAATCAAAAACTATTTTTCCTATATTTTTATCACCTAAACATTCTGTATATGGTAAGATAAGATAAAATAAGATACATATTTCAGCATAATACAATGTTTGTACAGAGATAAATGACATTTAGGTGTACATACAGAAATCTCTTTAATATGCAGAGCATTTTGGGCAAACTTAAGACTAACTTAAGATTAATAAGGCAATGATGAAATGAGTGGTTTTATATAGTCTTTCAGGTGGTTGTAAATATAAATTTAGGAGTTATAATGAATATCCTATTAGTACATGCTATATGGCTTTTATCATGTTTAACTGTTTAAAAAATTACAGGTTTGATTACATATAGCTATAATAATAATATCTTTACTTATACAAGTACATGTACAAGGTATACAGACCATAGCTGACATCAATGACATACTACTATAGAAAGCTGCTTGTTATACAGAGCATTTTGGGCAAATTAGGTCAGTTTTTGCCCCAGGATGAGACCCACACCCGTTGACTAACTCCCAGGTACCCATTTTACTGATGGGAAACATAGACAACCAGTGTAAAGAAACACACCCAATCTTTCTACCCTCGCTGAGAATCGAACCCAGACCCTCACCATGTGAAGCATGGGCTAATGAGAATTCTAGCATATTAACCTAATGTGGACACAATCAATGTTTTAATGGTTGTGAGAGTAAGCTACATTAATCTTGAAAATGAAGATATGATAAGATACATACATGGAAGTTACAATGAATGAATTTACAGCTCATTTGGTTACAGTCTTAATACAATTACAACTAAGTTTACAAGGCAGGAGCTCATTACACCAAGCATTTCGGGAAAATTATTTTGAAAACAGACTATGTACTTAATTCTAGTCCTAACATATAAACTCAGGCATTGTACGACAGACCATTAAGCCTCTTCTCCAGCGTATAGCTGTATACTAAGGTACGGTAGCCGAGAATCAGTGGCGGATGTTGAACTGCATCGCATTGGGAGTTTCAATGCTGATGTGAAGCTGGCTTATTCACCCACCAATTTAATAATTAAAAAATCTCCTGTATTTTGATCTTGCCAACTGCATTCTGGGCACAATAGGCAGCACAATGAGGTACTGGTACAATCAACAGGTGGGCCAGTAATCACCAGCAGAACAATCAACAGGTGGACCAGTAATCACTAACAGTACAATCAACAGGTGGACCAGTAATCACTAACAGTACAATTAACAGGTGGACCAGTAATCACTAACAGTACAATCAACAGGTGGACCAGTAATCACTAACAGTACAATCAGCAAGTGGACCAATAATCACTAACAGTACAATCAACAGGTGGACCAGTAATCACTAACAGTAGAATCAACAGGTGGACCAGTAATCACTAACAGTAGAATCAACAGGTGGACCAGTAATCACTAACAGTAGAATCAACAGGTGGACCAGTAATCACTAACAGTACAATCAACAGGTGGACCAGTAATCACTAACAGTACAATCAACAGGTGGACCAGTAATCACTAACAGTACAATCAACAGGTGGACCAGTAATCACTAACAGTACAATCAACAGGTGGACCAGTAATCACCAACAGAACAATCAACAGGTGGACCAGTAATCACCAGCAGAACAATCAACAGGTGGACCAGTAATCACCAACAGAACAATCAACAGGTGGACCAGTAATCACCAGCAGAACAATCAACAGGTGGACCAGTAATCACCAACAGAACAATCAACAGGTGGACCAGTAATCACCAGCAGAACAATCAACAGGTGGACCAGTAATCACCAACAGAACAATCAACAGGTGGACCAGTAATCACCAACAGAACAATCAACAGGTGGACCAGTAATCACCAACAGAACAATCAACAGGTGGACCAGTAATCACCAACAGAACAATCAACAGGTGGACCAGTAATCACCAACAGAACAATCAACAGGTGGACCAGTAATCACCAACAGAACAATCAACAGGTGGACCAGTAATCACCAACAGAACAATCAACAGGTGGACCAGTAATCACCAGAACAATCAATAGGTGGACCAGTAGTCTTTTACCATACAATCAACAGACATACCACTGAGCACTTACTGGTACAATCAACAGGTGCAACAGTCAGCACCTACAGTACAATCAACAGTCAGAAACTTCGACAATCAACAGGTGGACAAAACATCAACACGGGATAAAAACATAACTAGACATTCACTAATGAAAAATAAACGAATATAACCATTAATATTTCATTTTTCATTCACACAACAGTATTTAGTCTATAAGTAGTTTCATATAAAATTTATTACCAGGTGAATATAAAATTCTTTATAATAATTTTTCACATAAATATTTTTTTTATAATTCTACGAATTATTGGGTCACATGAGCGCGTCAAATTCAAATGTTTATGCATGTCTACCAATAGTTATTATTATTATTGGATTACGAATAAGCGGAAGACTGGACGGAGACTCGAACCATGGCCCTGACAGGCAGCAGGTCCAGTGCTGCACCACTGAGTTACGAAGCTGAGAGCTGAAAGGGAAAGCTGGGTCGCAGCTGGTGACTTCTGATACAGACATGTCATCTCATTGGTCAAAAGAGAGGCATATATAGGCTTATCAAAAGAGGGGATGGGCAGTTAAGAAATCAATATATTCAATTAAAGAGAGAAATAAAGAAAGGCATAAGAAAAGCAAAAAGGGATTATGAGGCTAAGGTCGCAAGGGATTCAAAGATTAACCCTGAAGGATTCTTTCAGGTATACAAAAGTAAGATTAGGGACAAGATTGGCCCCACTTAAGAGTAACTCTGGTCAGATCACTGACAGTGATAAGGATATGTGTGAAATTCTAAATACCTACTTCCTCTCAGTTTTCACCCAGGAAAATACTAGCGATATTCCTGAAATAATAGATTATGTAGAACAGGATGATAAACTATGTGCGATTGCGGTAACTAGTGACATGGTCCTCAGACAAATAGAGAAACTAAAACCTAACAAATCCCCAGACCCTGATGAACTGTTTGCAAGGGTGTTAAAGGAATGTAAAGAGGAACTTAGCATACTTTTGGCTAATCTTTTTAACATATCACTACAAACTGGCATAGTGCATGATAAGTGGAAAAATGGCAAATGTAATACCTATTTACAAGGCAGGTGACAGGTCCTTGGCTTCGAACTATAGACCAATAAGCCTTACCTCCATAGTGGGAAAATTTATGGAATCAATAATTGCCGAAGCAATTCGTAGCCATCTTGAAAGGAACAGATTGATTAATGAATCTCAACACGGTTTTACAAAGGGGCGTTCCTGACTTACGAATTTACTAACTTTTTTCACTAAGGTGTTTGAGGAGGTAGATCATGGTAATGAATATGATATTGTGTATATGGACTTCAGTAAGGCTTTCTATAGAGTTCCACACCAGAGGCTATTGAGGAAACTTAAGGCACACGGAATAGGAGGAGAATTTTTTTCCTGGGTAGAGGCATGGCTGACAAATAGACCGCAGTGAGTTTGCATAAATGGGGAAAAATCAGAATGAGGGCACGTCACAAGCGGTGTTCCTCAGGGGTCAGTGTTGGGCCCTTTGTTGTTCACAATTTACATAAACGACATAGATGAGGGAATAAATAGTGACATAAGCAAATTTGCTGATGACACCAAAATAGGCCGTCCAATTCATTCTAATGAGGACACTAGAGCACTCCAGGATGATTTGAATAGACTGATGCAATGGTCGGAGAAGTGGCAGATGCAGTTTAATATTGACAAATGCAAAGTTCTAAATGTTGGACAGGTAAATAACCATGCCACATATAAACTAAATAATGTAGATCTTAATACTACTGATTGTGAAAAGGATTTAGGAGTTCTGGTTAGCAGTAATTTAAAACCAAGACAACAGTGCATTAGTGTTTGCAATAAAGCTAACAGAATTCTTGGCTTCATATCTAGAAGTATAAATAATAGAAGTCCTCAGGTTGTTCTTCAACTCTATATATCCTTGGTTAGGCCTCATTTAGACTATGCTGCTCAGTTCTGGTCACCGTATTACAGAATGGATATAAATGCTCTGGAAAACGTACAGAGGATGACAAAGATGATCCCATGTATCAGAAATCTTCCCTATGAGGATAGACTGAGGGCCCTGAATCTCCACTCTCTCGAAAGGCGTAGAATTAGGGTTGATATGATCGAGGTGTATAAATGGAAAACAGGAATAAATAAAGGGGATGCAAATAGCGTGCTGAAAATTTCCAGCTAAGACAGGACTCGTAGCAATGGTTTCAAGTTGGAAAAATTCAGATTCAGAAAGGATATAGGAAAGCACTGGTTTGGTAATAGAGTTGTGGATGAGTGGAACAAACTCCCGAGTACAGTTATTCAGGCTAAAACGTTGTGTAGTTTTAAAAATAGGTTAGATAAATACATGAGTGGGTGTGGGTGGGTGTGAGTTGGACCTGACTGGCTTGTGCTGCTAGGTCTGGTAGAGTGCTCCATTATTGAGTGGAGATGATCAGACTGGGTGGGTCATTGGGCTAATCTGGGGGGGCGGGGGGCACATGGACCTGCTCCGCATGGGTCAGTAGGCCTGTTGCAGTGTTCCTTCTTTCTTATGTTCTTATGCTCTTATGTCACAGACATGCAGACTGCGAAACCTTCCTATTGTAAGCCTCGTAGCTCAGTGGTACAATGCCGGACCTGCTGCATGTCAGGACCACGGTTCGAGTCTCCGTCCACGCTTCTGTTGATTCACTGAGAGTTATTTACCACACTTTATGCTGCATTATAGTTAATGTTAATAAATTATACATGTTGCATTATATAAACTGTATTGTTTTTTCTATATATATATATAAAGTCATAACCGAGCCATAGTTCAGGCAACTACTGCCTTTTATATGGAGTACTTTTAATAAAAAATGTTGGATTTTCAATAAGATTTTAATTTGCGAGCCTCTGTATATACGTAATTAATGTAATTAGTAGGTTTTAGGGCACTATAGAAGGCTAGCTCCTGTTCCTGGAATCAAGAGACCTTCATCAGCATGCTGTGTAATATAGTTCTATATTCATTACCCCCCTCAAGGAAGGTTCCTTGATGTTGGTGAGGGGCTCTTGATTTAGGGAATTGGATCTGTGCTCCAGTTCCCCAAATTAAGCCTGAATGCCTTCCACATCCCCCCCCCAGGCGCTGTATAATCCTCCGGGTTTAGCGCTTCCCCCTTGATTATAATAATAATAATATATTCATCACCAGGACTGGATATTCATCGACATGTAATTTAAAAAAAAATTATTATCAAATCATCACATTTTGAAATTATTGGAATATGGAATAACAATTTAGATTTATGGAAAATTAAACCAGAAAAATAAAAAAAAAATCTGAAAACATTACATATAGAAGTGATATATATATATATATATATATATATATATATATATATATATATATATATATATATATATATATATATATATATATATATATATATATATATATATATATATGTGTGTGTGTGTGTGTGTGTGTGTGTGTGTGTGTGTGTGTGTGTGTGTGTGTGTGTACTCACCTAGTTGTACTCACCTAGTTGAGGTTGCAGGGGTCGAGTCCAAGCTCCTGGCCCCGCCTCTTCACTGGTCGCTACTAGGTCACTCTCCCTGAACCATGAGCTTTATCGTACCTCTGCTTAAAGCTATGTATGGATCCTGCCTCCACTACATCGCTTCCCAAACTATTCCACTTGTGTGTGTGTGTGTGTGTGGGTGTGTGTGTGTGTGTGTGTGTGTGTGTGTGTGTGTGTGTGTGTGTGTGTGTGTGTGTGTGTGTACTCACCTATATGTGGTTGCAGGGGTCGAGTCATACCTCCTAGCCTCGCCTCCTCACTGATCGCTGGTAGGTCCTCTCTCTCCATTGTTTCTGTGTCCCATCTCTGGAACATCCTGTCTTTGTCTACCTTATGTATTCCACGCAGTATTCTGTATGTCGTTATCATGTCTCCCCTGACCCTTCTGTCCTCCAACTTCGTCAGCCCGATTTCCCTCAACCTTTCTTCGTAAGACATAACCCTGAGCTCCAGAACTAACCTTGTTGCAAACCTTTGCACTTTCTCCAATTTCTTGACGTGTTTGACCAGGTGTGGGTTCCAAACTGATGCTGCATACTCCAGTATGAGCCTGATGTACACAGTGTACAGTGTCTTGAACGATTCCTTACTAAGGAAACTGAACGCTATTCTCAGGTTTGTCAGGCACCCACATGCTGCAGCAGTTTTCTGGTTGATGTGTGCTTCCGGAGACGTGCTCGGTGTTATGCTCACTCCAAGATCTTTCTCCTTGAGTGAGGTTTGCAGTTTTTGGCCACCTAGCCTATACTCTGCGGTCTTCTTTGCCCTTCCCCAATCTTCATGACTTTGCATTTGGCAGGGTTAAACTCAAGGAGCCAGTTGCTGAACCAGGCTTGTAGCCTGTCCAGGTCTCTTTGAAGTCCTGCCTGATCCTCATCTGATTTAATTCTCATTAACTTCACTTCATCTGCGAACAGGGACACTTCTGAGTCTATCCCTTCCATCATGTCATTCATATATACCAAGAATAGCACTGGTCCCAGGACTGACTCCTGTGGGACCCCGCTAGTCACAGGAGCCCACTGTGTGTGTGTGTGTGTGTGTGTGTGTGTGTACTCACCTAGTTGTGATTGCAAGGGTCGAGTCATAGCTCCTGGCCCCGCCACTTCACTGGTCGCTACTGGGTCACTCTTCCTGCTCCATGAGCTTTAGCATACCTCTTCTTAAAGCTATGTATGAATCCTGCCTCCACTACATCACTTTCCAGACTATTCCACTTCCTGACAACTTTGAGCATGTGTGTGTACTCACCTAGTTGAGGTTGTAGGGGTCGAGTCCTAGCTCCTGGCCCCGAGCTGTGTGTGTGTGTGCGCCCGCGCGCGTGCGCGGACTTTATTTGAAAACAAAATACATTAACAAAAATACAATAGGAAGTAGAACATCATAAATAACATCTCAGAGCTACATCTCAAATACTTCGTCCAACTGCCCAGTGGTGGGCCGCGTGCTCACAATGCTGCAGGCATTTCCTCTCTGACTCACGAAATCGTAATGACACGATTGCAAACAAACCATACCACGGGCGGGATTTGAACCCGCAGCCAGAGAGTCTCAAAACTTCAGACCGTCGCGTTAGCCACTGGACCAGCTAGCCACAATAAGATTCGTCCAACTAGGTATATTTCTACACCATAGGAAGGTTAGCACAGGCACCACTGTGACCACAAATGCAAGTTTTTACAGACGAATCTCCAGCTAGCGTGGCCGTGACGAACTCTAGTTCAAGTCCCCTCACTGCCGTCAACATGACTCACGAAATCGTAATGACACGATTGCAAACAAACCATACCACGGGCGGGATTTGAACCCGCTGTCAGAGAGTCTCAAAACTCCACCCCGTCGCGTTAGCCTCTGTACGGTCTGGAGTTTTGAGACTCTCTGACCGCGGGTTCAAATCCCGCTCGTGGTATGATTTCCTCTCTGGATCGCAACACTGAGTCTCTGAAAGAGGAAGCTGGCTACTCTGTGATCCTTGCTTTCTGTGATGAGTTTTTCACCTAGCTCTTTGAGGAACTTTAGAGCACACTTACCCCATGCTCCAAGGGTCTCCGACCCTACTGGGCTGAGGTTATAGCAAGGTTACAGGCCTTCATATTTATGTATCTTCTGGGTCTCTCTGAAACTGGCGGCTCCACCTCCTTCAGCTTCAGAGTGTGGCAAGCAGGTGTCCGCCAATTTAGCGGCACAGATATAGTCCCATGCAATCTGCTTATCGTCATAACTGGGCAGCATAGCGACTCCATCTGGACGCTTTTGATTTCGGGATTCCCGTTCAGCTGGGAAATGGGCTGTGGCAAGATTTCTCTTGTTGATGTTGTTGACTAACTCATGTCTAGCATACTTCCCTTCTGATGTATGACACACGAGGCCATGTAGTCCAAATTAATCAGCCGATGCCCTGCCACAAATACACCAATGTTTGGTGGGTACAGAGGAGGCTAGGCGAAGAGCAACACCAATCCAAATGGCCTGCAGGTCGAGTTGAGTGCCCAGGGAGGAATTGGGAACAGCTAAAAGGACATCTCCTAAGCGTTGTTGAGCATTGTGTTGCAATATATATATATATATATATATATATATATATATATATATATATATATATATATATATATATATATATATATATATATATATATATATATATATATATATATGTCGTGCCGAATATGTAAAACTGGTCAATTAGCTTGAACTCATTTAAAATTAAGCCCTTTCTAAAATTTCCTCTTATACGTTTAAAGATATATTTTATTCATTAATGATAATGTAAAAAATTTTAATTTTGCACCAAAAGAATCTTTGAAAACTTACCTAACCTTATTATAACAAGAACAATTTATTTTAGCCTAACCCAACTAAATATATTTTAGATTTGTTTTCGTTAGGTTCAGAATGATTTTGGCGAAATTATTGCATACACAAATTTTCGCTTGTCCTATATGGCAAGATGAACGTTGCTATTTAAGCCAAGATCGCAAGTTCTGCCTATTCAAGGGCACGACATATATATATATATATATATATATATATATATATATATATCATATATATATATATATATATATATATATATAATTTACAAACTGTAGCAGGACAGGGGGGGCTCGACCCCACAACACATTGTCCTGCACAGAGACAACACAACGTACGTGTCACCTTACCACTGAGCCAGCAATCAGTGATAAGGTGACACGTACGTTGTGTTGTTTCTTGAAGCGGGACAATGTGTCCAGGGGTCAAGCCCTGGCCTGCTACAGTTTGGTAAATGATTCATAATCACTAGTTTCGTGATTTCATTGATATATATATATA